>NC_082688.1:106951595-107109724 GCF_949987515.2 Delphinus delphis
TTCGGTTGTTTACATGAGGTTGTTTGCTAAGGTGAGTGCATATAAAATGTTATATTGGTCTAAGCATTAAATAAGACTTTGTGGCCAGATCTTAGCATGTCTTTGTAGCCAATTGAGTAGATACTCTGTAGTTATCTGGGCACTAATTGTTAAGTACAGATTACAACAAATCTAAGTTATCGCTTGTAAAGCTTGCAAAATTCATTCTTATTTGATATTCTACGGTCATACTTTTACACTTCCTTTTATTTCTATAAACATATTAAAATATTTACTTTACTTTCTTTTCCAATATCTTCAGTCTTTTGTGAATGTTTCTACTGTTTCCTCTTTCTCCTAACTCCTGCTCTTGTGACTTGTTTCCTCTTGTGTCTTATAAACTGTCATTGTGAGATTGTGTCCCATGGATACCATCTGTAACATTTCTTTGACTTGAGTCTGAGGTGTATTCTTTGAGCAAATATTTACATTTGCTTTTTCAGGCACCTGATATATGAGCAATCCAGGATGTCTTAAAACTAAATTATCAGTTTGGTGTTCCCAGGATTCTCAGACAGTATACCTTCTGGCCCTAAACCTGTGTGAGGGTGAAGTGCAAACTCTTAAATATATTTGTCTCCCCATCACTCGGAGGTAAGGTCAAGAGAGACAAGTTTCTGGGCTTCCCTGGTGGTGAAGTGGTTAAGAATCTGTCTGCCAATGCAGTGGACATGGGTTCGAGCCGTGGTCTGGGAAAATCCCACATGCCGCAGAGCAGCTAAGCCCGTGAGCCACACTACTGAAGCCCGCGTGCCTAGAGCCTGTGCTCTGCAACAAGAGAAGCCACCACAATGAGAAGCCCACGCACCACAACTAAGAGTAGCCACTGCTTGCCGCAACTAGAGAAAGACTGGGCGCAGCAACAAAGACCAAAGCCAAAAATAAATAAACAAACAAACAAATAAATAAATAAATAAAAAAGAGAGAGACAAGTTTCCTTACTATCTCCTTAAGAGAGGAAGGATTTTTTCCTGGATTACTGAATGAAATGTGGCTTTCAGGGTCCCAAATAATGAAGGTCTCCAGATGGTAGACTTACCACCGGTGTAGGCACTAGACTTTGTCTCCTTTTCCCTCAACCAAATTATTAAATGGAAACTCCAGGCCCCCAGATGTTCCTTGAACAGTAACTGCTTCTGATCCTTGCTCACATCGCTGAATTCACGATTTCCATTATTTTTGGCCTTTGAGAATTTTCTTTTACTTTTTTGCTAGGCCAGCTATACATTTAATAATATGTCGGGTTTTAAAAAAATATTTTAAAATACTTGCTTTTTTAAAAACAGACAATCATAGGTGTTTCACACAAAGTGTTATTAGGGTTTGTAGTCTGCCATATTGCTAAAAATGGAAGGCAATAATTTTGTGGGTTTTTCTGTTTTTACGCTTAGAGCTTTATTTCAGCTAGAACTTATTTTTGTGATTAGTTTGAGATAAGGTTAAGTTTTTTTCCTGTAGATTCAAACAGCATAAAAGGAAGGTATAATGGAAAATGGGCACTAAATGAGTGTGTTAGGAACTCTGGTGAGTTCAACTTTAGGGGCAAAGCAAATATCAAGTAACTAACAGATTGCTTTCATACCTTTGGTTAATGTCTGCTACCCACCCCAGCCCTGCCTCTTTTTGACACAAAAGGTTCAAAATGACCCTTATTCTTTTTTATAGTGCTTTATTCACTGCATTTCCCCTGCTCTCATACACCAGCTTTTCCCCAGTGAGCTTCATCACTGAGGATCTCCTATTTACCGTTCACTCTTTTATACCTGACTCTTCCAGGATGGTGGGACCTAAATAAAGATGGGTGATGAGGATGGTGGGTGGATTTTAGGATTTGGGTCCAGATAAAAGTAATCTGAGACTGCTAATAAGAGATTAAGTGTTAATAGTTGATTTGTAAATGCAACCCCATCTAAATACAGAAACTCAGAACCCAGGATGAATCCCATTCCTACCAACTGTGAGGAACCGTTCCAACTCTTTGAAATATCAAATGTGTAAAATATATGTAAATATATAAATAAATAAACCATTTTCTAGAACTTAAAGATTGTTTTGTTATAGAAAGATTTAAATTACAATGCACAGCCTTTTTAGAAATGAGAAAACACTAAATGAAGACTACGTTCTGTTTAACAATGAAAACATCCAACTTTGGAAGACCTTCCTAACCTTTGATTGGAATAGAAAAGTTTGCTTTCTCTCCTTTTATAGGACACTATTTATGACAATGTAAATATTATAATTAAGTTACATCTTTGTGATGGAAGTTCCAATGTTCTATTTTCTCTTTTTTCCTGCAGTGAAGCCTGGATATCCCTTTTCTTATTTTCTGGCTCTCTACTCAGAAGATCCCTGTGTTTATTTATCTCCACCTTGCTGGTATTGTAAAGCATTTGTCTTTTTAAAACATTGATCTCCACCTTGCTTATATCATAGAGCATTTGTCTTTTTGAAACATTTTAAATTTATATTGGATATAGTTGATTTACAATGTTGTGTTAGTTTCAGGTATATAGCAGAGTGATTCAGTTATACATATACATACACCTGTTGTTTTCCAGATTCTTTTCCCATTTAGGATATTACAGAATATTGAGTAGAGTTCCCTGTGCTATACAGTAGGTCCTTGTTGATTATCTATTTTATACATAGTAGTGTGTATATGTTAATCCCAAACTCCTAATTTATTCCTAACCCCTCCCCTTTGGTAACCATAAATTTGTTTTCTATGTCTGTGAGTCTGTCTCTGTTTTGTAAATAAGTTCATTTGTATCATTTTTTTTAGATTCCACATGTAAGTGGTATTGTATATTTGTCTTTCTCTGTCTGATTTACTTCACTTAGTATGGTCATCTCTAGGTCCATCCATGTTGCTGCAAATGGCATTATTTCATTCTTTTTTAAGGCTGAGTAATATTCCTTTGTATATATATACTGCATTGGAAGATCTAGAAATTGATTTGGTTTTTGTGCTCATACCCTAGTTGGACAAAAGTTTAGAAAAAAGGAAGCAAGTGTAAAACCTCATAGCAGAGGATGGTTTTCATCCATCAACCTCTGGGTTATGGGCCCAGCATGCTTCCACTGCACCACTGTACTGTTTTAAAGGTGTGTTGTTTTAAGCCACTAAGTGTGTGGTAATGCGTTACAGCAGCCATAGGAAACATATACAGTATACAAGGCCTGGGCACATAATAAATGTTCAGTGACTACCTTCGCCCCACCTTCACTGTTGGAGGAGTAGACAAGAGTCGCTTTATTACTTTGCCAGGCAAAGGGGGCCACAGAAGGCCAGCACCCTCAAGACTGTGCCCCCCTTCCTGGGAAATAGGAAGGGGTCTTATAGTTTCAGGGTGAAAAATGAGGCTGTAGATAAGGATTGGGGCTGATGTAGTCTTGCATTTTTCTTTCCCCCTGGAGATATTGAGATCATTAGGGCTGGTGTCAGGTGTTTACAGAACAGGTTCTGGTGGTCCTCGAGGTTATCATTCCATGACCTTCTTTCTGGAATGAAGGATGCTCACAAAGGAGTGTTAGGGAGTGTTGTCTTGGAGAAGTAAACAGCAGGTGCATAATACCATTTTAGCTAGAGGGCAATCATTTTCAGAGTGCAATTAAGCAAGAAAGAGAGGGGGGTAAAAACATCTGTAGAAGACCAGTTGAATGAGCAGAAAGAATAAAGGCTGAATGAGGGTTAACATAATGGGGATGCCTCAACTAGTTTCTGCTACAGCATCACCTAAAGAACCACGATGGAGGAGTGAGGGAGACCAGAGTTGCCTGGGTTGACTGTGTCAATTCTTTCTTTCTTCTTCTTCTTCTTTTTTTTTTTTTAGGGCCTCTCACGGCTGCAGCCTCTCCCGTTGCAGAGCACAGGCTCCGGACACGCAGGCTCAGCGGCCATGGCTCACAGGTCCAGCCGCTCCGTGGCATGTGGGATCTTCCCGGACCGGGGCATGAACCCATGTCCCCTGCACTGGCAGGCGGACTCTCAACCACTGCGCCACCAGGGAAGCCCCTGTTCTTTTTTTAAAATAAATTTATTTATTTAATTTTGGCTGTGTTGGGTCTTCGTTGCTGAGCGCAGGCTTTTCTCTAGTTGTGGCAAGCGGGGCTACTCTTTGCTGCAGTACGTGGGTTTCTCATTGTGGTGGCTTCTCTTGTTGTGGAGCACGTGCTGTAGGCGCGTAAGCTCAGTAGTTGTGGCACGTGGGCTCAGTAGTTGTGGTTCGCGGGCTCTAGAGTGCAGGCTCAGTAGTTGTGGCACATGGGCTTAGTTGCTCCATGGCATGTGGGATCTTCCCGGACCAGGGCTTGAACCCGTGTCCCCTGCATTGGCAGGCGGATTCTCAACCACTGTGCCACCAGGGAAGTGCCCGTGTCAATTATTTCTTAATCTTTGGTTTCATACAGGTTTTTTTTAAAAAAATAAACAGAAGACCATCTACATTAATTTGCTAGGGCTGCCATAACAAAGTACCACAGACAGAGAGACTTAAACAACAGAAACTTATTTTCTCGCAGCTCTGGAGGCTGGAAGTCCAAGATCAAGGTGTCAGAGGGTTGGTTTCTCCTGAGACCTCTCTCTGGGGCTTGTAGACGGCTGTCTTCTCCCCATATCTTCACATGGCCTCCCCTCTGTGTGTCTGTGTCCTAATATTCTCTCTCTCTTTATTTTAAAAAATTTTCAGCCGTTCCTCACAGCATGTGGGATCTTACCTCCCCGACCAGGGATTGAACCCGTGCCCCTTGCATTGGAAGCGTGGAGTCTTAACCACTGGATGGCCAGGGAAGTCCCTAATATTCTCTTCTTATAAAGACTTTAGACATATTGGATTAGGGCCACCCTAAAGACCTTATTTAACTTCAATCATCGCTTGAAAGACCCTGTCTCTACAGACAGTCACATTCTGAGGTCCTGGGGGTTAGAACTTCAAAATATGAATTTTGGGGGACGCAGTTCAGCCATCAGGCCGCTGTGTCTGTTAGATAGCAATTACTATCAAGTTAGGATTGTATCCTCCCACAGCCTGGCAGACGGGGGCCCTATCCTTCCTGAGGATTGCATTTCAAAGGAATGGCTTTCAGGTCCTTGACAAAGACACTCCAGAGTTGTAGGAGATACATACACATCTCAAAGGGACAGAGGAAGTGTTCACAGTTGCAGGCCCTTTTTAGTACTTGTTCTGTAAAGTCAGGTCAGGGCCTATTGTCAGGTGTTGGGTAGAACAAATAGTAACTTCTTTTGGTAGGTTTGAGGTTTTTCAGGCAAGTGCTTCAAGGTGGCTAGGTTCATCCTAGGGCTGTGGCCTTGAGCTGTTAGAGATCATGTTAGTGTTAGTCAAGGCTTTTACAATTTTATTTTTTTTTTGCGGTACGCGGGCCTCTCACTGCTGTGGCCTCTCCCGTTGCGGAGCACAGGCTCCGGTCGCGCAGGCTCAGCGGCCATGGCTCACGGGCCCAGCTGCTCCGCGGCATGTGGGATCTTCCCGGACCGGGGCACGAATCCGTGTCCCCTGCATCGGCAGGCGGACTCCCAACCACTGCGCCACCAGGGAAGCCCCCAAGGCTTTTAATGTGTGTGGGATAAGGAGAGGCGAGTGGATGAAGTCACTTATGCTAAAGGTTTGCAGTTTTTAGCGGCCAAGGCTGAGCCTGATTAGAATTGGAAAGGAGGAAGTAACACTGTCACTGTTTGCAGATGACGTGATACTATACATAGAAAATCCTACAGATGCTACCAGAAAACTACTAGAGCTCATCAATGAATTTGGTAAAGTTGCAGAATACAAAATTAGTATACAGAAATCTGTTGCATTTCTATACACTAACTGTAAGGCCAGCTGGCCCGAGGCAGGGGAACACAATCAGATTCACAGGTTGCATCAGACCGAAACTCTCCGGACCACCCAGTTCCAGAAACTGACCTGGGGACTTTGCACCCGGCCCAGCCTTCCCGCCTTTCGAGGGGCGGGACTAACGGTTCCCCAGGATACCCGAAAAGACCACCAAATAAGGAATACCCTGCGCCCTCCCAGATTCACCACACCCCTTTCCCTTCTTCCCCTATAAAATCTTGCCCAACCCTCGCCCGGGTGCGACTTCTCTGGCCCCCTTTCTCTCGGACCAGTGAACCTCGCCCGGGAGCGCTCCCTAATAAAGCTCACTTGAAGCTTTCCTCTGTTTCGCGGTGCCGTTTGTTAAGATCCGACCTTACACTAACAATGGAATATTAGAAAGAGAAATTAAGGAAATAATCTCATTCTCCCTTTAAAACACCCAGTCACCTTTGAACAAATCAAAGTTCAATTCACTCTGGACCTTCTTCCCTATTGCAATATTATATTCCTGATTAAAATCTGCCCTTACCACTTTAACTAGTATCTGGTTTTGTTTATCTTTGATACTGATGATGACAGAATTTCCTCTTTTTAAAAAAAATTTATTTATTTATTTTTGGCTGTACTGGGTCTTCGTTTCTGTGCGAGGGCTTTCTCTAATTGCATCAAGGTGGGGGCCACTCTTCATCGCGGTGCGCGGGCCTCTCACTGTCACGACCTCTCTTGTTGCGGAGCACAGGCTCCAGACGCGCAGGCTCAGTAGTTGTGGCTCACGGCCTTAGTGCTCCGCGGCATGTGGGATCTTCCCAGACCAGGGCTCAGAACCCGTGTCCCCTGCATTGGCAGGCAGATTCTCAACCACTGCGCCACCAGGGAAGCCCCAGAATGCCCTCTTAAGTCTTAGGACAGGAGATGGTCTCAAATTGAGAGTTCAGAAAAATAGATGTTCATAGCTCCTTAAAAGTGAAAACCTGAGGGACACACACACACACACACACACACACACACACACACACACTGAAACCAAGGAGAAAAAGTCAAAATGAATCAAGGGACAAGAGACTTTTTGTCAGGGAGGAACTGATTAAAATGCAGCAGAAAACCAGCAGAGGAGAGAACTTCTTTCCTGTCTCTTGTCACATATACCTCTACTCCCCTGGGGATGAGGGATTGGAGGAAACACAGACCCAGAGGCCAGACTGTGGGAGATATATCCTGGTTCATTATTTGGTATTTTTAGACAAATTGGTTCTTCATTCTTTCCCTGTTCCTCATTTATCTTATCTCAAAAAATAACAACTAAACTAGATTAAATAAGTGATGGCAAAGAAAGCATTGGCAGTAGAAAGAACATTGACCAGAAAGTTAAAAGAAATGGATTCTGCAGCATTATTTACAATTGCCAAGACACAGAGGCAACCTAAGTGTCCATCAACAGATGAATGGATGAAGAAGATGTGGTATATCTATACAATGGAATATTACTCAGCTGTAAAAAAGAATGAAATTCTGCCATTTGCAAGAACGTGGATGGACCTAAAGGGTATTACGCTAAGTGAAATAAGTCAGACAGAGAAAGACAAATACTGTATGATTTCACTTATATGTGGAATCTAAAAAACAAAGCAAATGAACAAACATAACAAAACAGAAACAGTTATAGATACAGAGAACAAACAGGTGGCTGCCGGAGGGGAGAGGAGTAGGGGAGGAAAGAAATAAGTGAGGGAGGTTAGGAAGTACAAACTTCCAGTTGCAAAATAGATGAGTCATGGATATGAAACATACAGGGTGGGGAATATAGTCAATAACTATGCAATATCTCTGTATGGTGACATAGAGTAACAGGACTTATCATGGTGATCATCTTGAAATGTACAGAGATATCGAATCACTATGTTGTGTAACTGGAACTAATGTAGTGCTGTAGACCAATTATACTTCAAAACAAAAGAAACAAACAAACTCACAGAAAAAGAAATCCGATTAGTGGTTATCAGAGGTGGGGTGGGGGAAGAGGAATTGGATGAAGGTGGTCAGAAGGTATAATCTCCCAGGTATAAGATAAGTAAGTACTAGGAATATAATGTATAACATGATAAATATAATTAACACTGCTGTATGTGACATATGAAAGTTGTTAAGAGAATAAATCCTAAGAGTTCTCATCACAAAGGAAAATATTTCTTTCTTTTTTTTTTTTTTTTTTTGCAGTACGCGGGCCTCTCACTGTTGTGGCCTCTCCCGTTGCGGAGCACAGGCTCCGGACCCTCTCCTGTTGCGGAGCACAGGCTCCAGACGCGCAGGCTCAGCGGCCATGGCTCACGGGCCCAGCCGCTCCATGGCATGTGGGATCTTCCTGGACTGGGGCACGAACCCGTGTCCCCTGCATCGGCAGGCGGACTCTCAACCACTGTGCCACCAGGGAAGCCCTTGGGAAAATATTTCTTTATTTCTTTGATTTTGTATCTATATGAGATGATCGATGTTCACTAAACTTATTATGGTACTTACTTCATGATGTGTGTAAGTCAAATCATTATGCTGCACAACTAAACTTCTATAGTGCTGTAAATCAATTACATCTCAATAAAACTGGAAGAAAAAATGAAAATGGATTTTAGTCCCCAATCTACCACTAACTAGCCATGTGATCTTAGATCAGTGATTTCAAGTCTCTGAGCCTAATTTCCTCATCTGTGAAATGAGAGGGTTGGATTAGAAAATTCAATTTCATTCAGATGTATTTGTCAAATATTTATTGCATGCCCATCGCTGGAGCTACAAAGATAAAGGAAACGCAATCCTTTCCTTCATGCAGGTGGAGTTAAGGCTGCTGGAGAGTGTGGTGGAAATTATTGACCAGTGGATGGGGCCTGGGCAGGGAAGGAAGTGACACTAAGTAATGCTAGTAGAGACTTGAAGTCAACCTGAGCAGGGCAGATTTAGTGTGAGCGAAAGTCCTGTAAAAGAAACTGTGGTCAGAAGTTGGATTTGGGGATTTGAAATTGTCAGATGTAGAGAAGTTCTGACTGATGAAGAGATTACATTCTGTGGGCTTTAAATTATGATTTAACAACTCATATTTGAATTCCTACAAGTAATCCCTTACAATGAAACAATGACGCTCACGGCAGTAGTTAACTGTTGCCAAGTCTTTTGGTCTTTGGTGAGCTTTAGGAATCTAGACCTCCTCAGAAAGATCAGCAATTATGCTTCCCTGGGTCAGGGCACATTAAAATTGAATCGCCAATCCAGGCCACTCCAGACCACACATGATGCTAAACCACAGTTCCAAGTGTGTTCTCGTGTTTAGCTGTCAAATGCCAGAACTTGCCTTACTGCCCATTCTATTTCAGCGTGTCATAATTGGTGGGGTTTTTTTTATTTTGATTTTTTTTTCGATCTTAACTTTGAAAAAATTTCCAGGTATAGAAAAATTGGAAAAATGGTATACTACACACCCTTAAACCCTTCACCCACATTAACCAATTATCAATAATAAATAAATGCCACATTTTCATCCTGTGTGTGTGTACATACTTCATGTGTATGTATATATGTATCTATATGTATCTATATATATATATATATACATGTATGTATACATACACTTCATCTTTAAATATTTCAGCATGCGTTTCCTGAGAAAAGGGACATTTTTATCCTGTGTGTGTGTACATACTTCATGTGTATGTACATATGTATCTATATACATGTATGTATACGTACACTTCGTCTTTAAAATATTTCAGCACACATTTCTTGAGAAAAAGGACATTTTCCTGCACAACCACATGATCATTATCCCACCTAAGAAAACTAACATTAACTCAATAATATCATCTAGTATAAATTCCATAGTCTCACTCCCCCCAAAATGCCTTTCGCAGTAATTTTTTCTTTGCATCGGGAATTAATCAAGTTTCCTGCCTTGCGTTTGGTTGTTATATCCCTTTCACCTCTGAATATGGGATGGTTCTCTTGCCTTTTGCTTTTGTTTTCCGTGGCACTGAATTTTTAGGAGAATCCAGGGCAATTGCCTTGTAGAATATTCCACCCTGGGGGTGTGTCTGATGTTTTCCTTTAGATTTGAGTTAAGTGTGTCTGGCAAGAACATGTCCCAGGTGATGCTGTGAATCTGACCTTGCCTCTCATCAGGAGGCACAGAATGTCTGGGTGTCGCACTGTTAACGCTTGGTCATGGTGGTGACCACCAGATCTCTCCAGTATAAAAACATGCTGCTCTTTTTGTAATTACTGAGTCATCTTTGGGGGTGATACTTGCAGGTCTTCTTAAGGTGGTCATCTCTGAGAAGAAAGATTGGGGAGAGAAAAGCAGAATAAGATGAGAAAGGAAAGGACAGTGGAGTAAAGGCAAAGGAAGGAAAGTTAGGGATGACAGGAAGGGATATTGGAACAGGTATCATAGTCTATTAAACAAATTAAAGCGTTGAAAACAAAACTATATCTCGCACTTAAACTTGTGTACAAAGCTTCCCCTAAATCGTGTGGGGAAAGAAGGAATTGCAGGCTAGGGAAGTGTGACTTAAAGAGCTGAGAGCAGACTTGCTTCCCTACTTTATTGGAACTTGATCCTGATTTAGGTTCAGTGACAATAAAATAAACCCCAACAGTATTCACTGAATTTGCATTGTTGACATTCCCACCTAGTAAATTTTTCTACTTCTTAATTATGCCTTTATTTTAGACGTGTCTCTTTCTTTTAATGATATCCAATTATATGTAATTGCAGATTCTTAGTTCACTTCATTATGGCTATGAGCAGAAAAGCACTTTATCGGAGTGTTCTCTCTTTCCAAATATTCTCTTTATTCCTCCTTCCAGCTGCCCGTGTGCACAAGGGAAGTTGAGTTCATACATATATGTTTCCCACTCAACTGCACCCCTGTGGCAGACGTTTTCTGACACCGCTCCTGTTGAGAGATGGGATCCGTGTCCTCTCGCTTCGAAACTGAGTGGGTTTTGTGACTGTTTAAGATCCACAGAGGGCAGTGGAAATGACATTATGTGACATCCGAGTCCGGGTCATAAAAGTTGATGCAGCTCTGATTTGCTCTTGGGAATATTCACTCTTGACCTTCAGCTGCCATGTATGCAGCCCGCCTGTGCTAAGGCCGCTGTGTTACCGGGTTCAAGCTCGTATTGATGGCCTCATGACAGGCCAATAAATCGAGAGACGAGGTGTTGGGGCAAGGAATATCAACTTTATTAGAAAAGCCAGCAGACCAAGATGATGGTGGACGAGTGTCCCAAAGAACCATCTTTCCCCAGTTAAAATTCGGGCTTCTCTTATACTCAAAGGGGAGGAGGTACGGTTGATTGCTGCAAACTTCTTGGTGTCGGAATCCTCTGTTCTTGGAGCTGTCGCTGTAGGTTGATCACCATGTTCCTGTAAACCATGACAAGACAAATGTTACTCTCTGTTCTACAACTTTTTATCTCTATACGAATAGAAAAGTGTACACGTTTAAAGGTCAGAGCCTTCAGAATGGGCTATCCTGTATATTTCAGGGTATGGGCAACATTCTAACTTGTGGCAAAAGCAATAGAATACAAAGATTAAAGTAAAAGAAACAGAGCTAATATGGAGTCAGATTTATTCTTCCCTATTACAACTGTACTAGCAGGAATACAGAATCAACTCCCAAGGAGACCACAGGGAGAGAGCCTGAGACCACAGAAACAGATGACTGGGCAGCTCTCACTCCCCCTCCCATTCCCCTTCCCACTACTCCAGCTCTAGCTATCAACTACTGGGTGTTGTTTCAAGCAATTCTGTTTGGGCTGATTTATTTTATGTGCAATAAAATAAATCAGCTCCTCTTCCTTCCAGTTTGCCACTTTTTTCTAAAGCGCTGGGTTCCTTTGCTTCTGATGAAGCAGCTCAGTGATTGAGGCACAGGAATGTGGCTATTAGAATGTAGTATCTGAACACAGACCTATGGACCATATCACTGTCACCAGAGGCTTCCTTTTGTTGCTGTGTGCAGTGAAACCTCAGCCCTCCTTTTCTTACTTAAGAATGGCTGTCTTCTCCCAACACCCACATTTCAGAATCTTAACAGATTAAAGCAATGCCAAGTGAGTCTAATTTAATTTAGCAAAGGCCTGGGTTTGGGACTCAGAATTGTTGCCTTTGGGTTTCTGCTTCTCTGCTTGGTTTGTCATTGAAAGGACATCGGCATCCTTTGAGCCTCCATCCTTCTCTGAGCTGGGACCAATACCTCTCCTATCTGCTTCGCCAGGGTACTGAGAGCCATATGTGACAGAATATTAGAAAACATGTAAATTGTAAAACAGTGAGTAAACATAAGAGATGATAGATATCGTCGTCCCTGGGAAGTTATTCATCTGCTTTAATTTCCTCATCTGCAAGGTGGGAACAGTATAACACCACCTTCCTCCTGCTCTCATCAAAATACTGCTTTAAGCATCCACAATATTATCTAAAGTCGCTCAGATTGGGGGGTGGAGGAGAGGTCAGGGTGGAATATGTTAAGTAAAATACGGAGTATGTATTCAACAAGTATACATTGAGTGGCTACTGTGTATTGGCACTAAGCTAGATGCTGGGCATATTGCAATCAAGAAATGGTCCTTCCTCTCAAGGAGCTTACTGTCTAGTGGAATGTTGTTATGGACGCATAAGGAGTCTATTTCAAGACAGCTGAAGAGGGGAAATCAGAGAGAGTGACCAAGGTGGGCTCGGATCTCCTGGGTGGCCATGTAGCACGGTGGTGAAGAGCACAGAGTCTGCACTTGACTCCTTGATTCCGAATCCTGCTTCCGCCACTTATTGCTGTCTGACCCTGGAAACATTATTAAGATCTGTGGGCCCCAGTTTCCTCATCAGTAAAAGGAGAATACTAACCAACCTCAAAGAATTGTGGAAGGACTCCATGAGCCAATGCTTGTAAAGCATTTATCATAATGTCTGGAACACAGAGTAAACACGCAAAAATGTGAACTGTTGTTACTATTATTATTACATAGTGCTGTGGAACATTTATAACATGGAGCCCATAGTTTTGGAGGGGAAGTCAGAGAAGGCTTCCCAGAAGTAGTGACATCTGAGTTGAAATCTGAAGGATGATAGGCATTAGCAGGTCAGAGACAAGGTACTGGGAGTGAGATGAGTATATACCAGGCAGAAAGAACAGTCAGATTTCATGTGCACAAAAATCGTCTAGCAGTCTTGTTAAAGTGCAGATTCTGATTCAGTAGCTCTGGAACAGAACATTTCTAATGAAGTTCCCAGGGAATGCTGATGATGCTGGTGCCTGTTCTACACTTCCACTTGGTAGCAAGGTTCTAAATGGGTGCAAAATCTCAAAAGGATACAGCAAGCTCTTTAAGGACGGTTGGCATGAAAATGGGGGTTGGGGACTGTTGTGTTGAGTAGAGAGAAGTAGGAGAGATGAGGTCTAGGATGCTGATCACAAAGGGGCTAAATCACAAAGGGACTTACAAGTTAAGAGAAGAAAAAAGCAATTTGGAGCAGCAAAGAGGGCTTTAACTGCCAAGTGGAAAGTGGGTTGGAGGAGAACCTCTCTAGAAGAAAGGTGACCAACTGAGAGGCTTCTCCTCTCAAGTAACAGTAGGTGAGAAATGATGGTACAAGCTATGGCAGTGGCCCTGGGGATGGAGAGAAGTGGAGGAATTCAAGAGCTGTTAGAAGATATGATCAACAGTTTAGTGATTGATTTGCATGGAGGATGAAGGGGGTGGAGAACACAAGAAAGGCACAGCACAAGGTTATCAGTTCGTCTCAGCTGCCTACAGTCAACACATAATTACAAAGCACATGGAGAATAGCTGCTCATCAATGGCACACAGAGGCACTATCTTCTCCACCTGAGATGCTCCTGCTACTTTTGGCAATCGTTGACCTACTGTTTTCAAAATACCTTCATTTCTACTAACTCCTCAAGGCCTAATGGAGAAACACAAAACCAGGAACGTAAATCTGTACTTCATAATTTAGCACTTACTCTCTTATTTTATTCATTCCTTATGTGGGGTGTGTTGGCCTCCCCAAATTAGCTATTACTCTTTGCGGGCAAGGGCCGTGTCAGATCTATTGTTTCCATTCCCCACAGTGGCGATGACCAGGTAGGCAGTTAATACATGCTAGTTGACTAGTTGATAGAATAACATCTAGATGTTTACACGTCAGTGCCATTTATTACACATGAAATGATGACAATATCTGTCAGGTGTTGAGTGTTTTATATACATTATAAATGACATCATCTTATTTGGTTTATCAGAATCCTCTGAGACCCTTATACCCGGGCAGCTGGGGTAATAACTTGTTTGACTACAGCTTCACTTAATTATTTTAATAGAAGGAAAGCCTATCCCATTACTGTTGAACTCTACTGCCATCTACTGTTCATGTGGTAAGTTAAGCTATTGTGCTGCCCACCTCCTTTCTTCTTTACTATTGAATGTATGTTTTCTTCAGATCTCAAGGGCTTTCTATGCTTGGAGTTTCAATCCAGAGAAGATGCAATTTTCTAATAGTTTCTGGCATTTCATTATAACAACCCAACATGATATTGACAATTTTTTTCTCATTGGCAAAAAGAGTTTATGCCTTTATGGAATATTAACCATTTAAAAATGTAATGACACAATGGTCTTTTCATAGGCTTTTTTTTTCCCCAGGAAAATTAAAAGAAAAAGGTCATGACATTTCTGAAGAATTTTTTCCCTACCTTTAGAAGACATCATTAAACTGGACAGCTACCTAGGCTAAACTGCATTCAGGGTGTAAATCTTAATTCATCCTTCAAGGTCCTCCTCTCAAATGATACCTTCTCCATAAAACATTCCCTAATTCTTCATTCTAGAAGTCAATTCTCCCCTACACAATTGGTAATTGTTATAATGAGCCACATGGTGGAAGGACAACAAAAATTCCAAAATTAGGGCTTTCCTGGTGGCGCAGTGGTTGAGAGTCTGTCTGCCGATGCAGGGGACACGAGTTCGTGCCCCGGTCAGGGCGGAGCGGCTGGGCCCGTGAGCCATGGCCGCTGAGCCTGCGCATCCGGAGCCTGTACTCCGCAACGGGAGAGGCCACTGCAGTGAGAGGCCCGCGTACCAATTAAAAAAAAAAAAAAAATTCCAAAATTAAAAACAAAACTTTATAAATCGTTTCCGCTCATTCTTTCTTTTCTGATGGTTGTTTTTCTATTGTAGACAATCAACATAAAACTGGGCTCTCAGCTGTAACAATCTCATAAAGGGGTTTGTTTTAAGAAAGAGAACGTTTTAGTTAGGACAAGGACAGAAGCAGGGACACGTGTTGGGTGATCTGATGAGAATTCAGGCAATTTATTTTGTCTTTATTCTGAGACTTAAGCCAACTCGCTGTTCTTAGGTTCTAGATGGTGAAGATTTCAAAGGTTAATGAAGTAACAGTAGACCGGGTCTTAAACCCTTGCATATTTCCCCTCTAATGCCCTATTTTAGTATGAAAATGTTAGTTTAAAAGGGGAGGGAGACACCAGGTAAATTTCTGGCATAGTTAAGGTGTCTGGAAGTAGTTCAGTTGGATTGTATTTAATGGGAAGGCTGTGCGGTGGTGACCAAGGCTCAATTCCTTGAATTTCATAGACCTAGACTGAAGCCCGTTCTGCTACATAAACTGTTTTAGCGCGTCACTTGAGTTTCCGCAAAGCATAGGATTGGTCACTTCCTCTTCGGTGCACTGTACGTATTTCTACCTAGGTCCCTTTCATAGATGTTTGTATGCTTTTCCTCTTTCTTGTTCCAGGTCACAGCACCTTGGCGCTCGCCCTCTGGGCGTCTGCGGCGTCCGGCCGTGCCCCTCCCTTACACCTGGCGCTTCTGTGTGGTCACAATCACCGCCTCAATCCCATGAGTCATCTCTTCACGGCCAATGGATGAAAATCGCCAAAATTTACGGCAGCCCCACGCTCTGAAAAGGGATTACTGCTCAAGTGGAGGGAGGCAGGTCAGGGACGTCTTCTCGTCGTCCCTTTTTCCCTAGCCTTTTCTCAAACGGAATGTTTGTAGGGGTGGCGGGTGCGGCGGTTGGCTTGCAGGTAGAGCTTTTTCCTGCTAGGAACACAAATCTTCGATTCCTGCTGTGTTTCCGGAAGCATTCTCATCGGACCTAGGCGGGGACCGACTTCCGGATCGGACTCCTCTGTCTTCCGAGTTTCGAGCCCGCCGCTTCCGCCCGGAGCTGCTTTAAGCTCCGGCTGCGAGTAGCTACTTCAGCCAGGAGTCCGTAGCGTCTCGGACGTGGAAAGTGGCCCTGGGTCGGCCTCCCTCTTGTCCCCTCAGCCTGCCCGCCCCGAGGCCGGGTCCTCAGCTGGCGGCGGTGGCGGCTGGGCCTGTCGCGGAGCGTTCTCTCTGCCCGAGTCCTGGGCCTGGGGGAACAGAGCGGTGAGGGAGCGACGTCCGGCCTGGCCCAGCCCCGGTCCAGCCCCGGCTTTCCCGGGGCCTGTGACGGTGGCCACAGGCCTCGCCGCGCCCACCCCAGCCTGGGGCGGGGCACGACCTCCCCGCCCGCGTCCCCGCCCCTTCTGCCTGCCCAGCGCCTGGGCATTCCCTTCAGCCCAGCGGCGGCGTAACCGTCTCGCCCCTCCGGGACTCGGCAGTCCCCTGGCTCCGGCCGCTGGGGAACATGGAGTTTGCGGAGCTGATTAAGACCCCACGGGTGGACAATGTGGTGCTGCACCGGCCTTTCTACCCGGCCGTCGAGGGGACCTTGTGTCTTACTGGCCACCACCTGATCCTGTCCTCCCGGCAGGACAACACGGAGGAGCTGTGGCTCCTCCATTCAAACATCGACGCCATCGACAAGCGGTGAGTGCCTGTCCCACCCCCTATTCCGCGGGGAACCTGGGGTCCTCAGGTGCAGGTCTGCGGAAACGCGTCCCATCGCCCAACCAGCCAGCAGATCGAGCCCCCTCTGGCCTAGATTGAGGATTTGAGTTTTAGAAAGCAGAAAACCATCCAAATGAGATCCCTGGTTTCCATTCAGTTTGGCTGGGTTATCACGTGGTTGTTATCGTGATTATCATTTTTGGTACATAACACCATGTGGGGGGATATGCAACGTTTTCTTTTAAAATTTCTTTTGCTTGCACCGTCATATTCCCTGAATGTTAATTGTCCATCAAGGTTCATGAAATTGTGATTGAATGTGATTTAGGTAGAGTCTTTACTTGCCACTTTCGAGTATGTAGACTTTAGTATGTAGTGTCTAAATTCCATAAAACCTTTTCCCCTCCTCTCAAAAATGTTCAGTTTATCATATTTCTCCTTATTTCTTACCTTCTGGGTCATCGATTTAAGACTTCCCATTATGGGAGATTATAATGTCTTTTATTTATTTTTATTCTGTTTGGCTTTTGGAAAGGACAGAGTAGGCTCTTCAACAAACGTATTAATTAATTAACCTCTTATTTTGCACCCCAGACTCTGTCTTTCCAGGGTAGTGCCTCAGAGACAAAAAGTTATACTTCCTTTGCAGTCAGAATTATCATTTCCCCAATGGCTTTGTACTTACTCTAGCCAGAAGAAGGTAAATTGGTTATCCAGTGAACACTAAAGTATAAATGAATGACAACAGCTTTTTCTATTACCTCTCAAGAGAATTTGGGTACAGTATTAAGAAGATTCCTAGAGAGGTTATGCCTTAAAAGAAAATACTTTGTAATAGTAGAAGGTAAACAAAACGGGTGAAGTGGTGGTAAATTTATTTTTTCAAGCAGAGGGCTCCTATTAGATAGATTCCTGAGATCACCTTCTCCTGTGTAAAAGTTTTCAGCTGTTACTCATCTATCAATATTCAGTTTAACCATTTCAATCTGCCACCCCTTTCACAGGTTCTTCTGTTAATCCCACAATGAGAAGTAATTCCCCTCACCTTGAAATCCTATAGCTCTTTAATTATACCTCTTTCATAAGTATATTTTACAATCTGTATTTTGATAGTTACATATATGTTAGCTCCTTGGAGCGAGGACACAAATTTGGTTAATTTTTATCTCCTTCAAAACTGTGGCATGGGCAGATAGGCACATAGGAAATAAAAGGATTAACCACTGAATGGTCAGTGGTGCCATAGAATACAAATTAGAGTTTCTTCATGCCACCAACTCTTTTCTTTCTTCCTTACCTCTTTCTGTGGTTGCTTTTCACTCTCTCATTTCATCGTATTTACCTAGCATTCACTACACGCTGGGCCTGGTTGGGCTAAACCAAGTATTTAAGATAAGCACTTTTTAATCTGTTAGGGGAGAAATGACAAACTGTACACATTTATCTTTTTCCTGGGAAGCAGCATGATGTAATGGAAAGAGCTAGCTAGCTAATGGTCAGATCAGAGTTTGTTGAGTTGTTGCTTTCAAAAGAGTTACTTCCATGTGTCTCCTATATGCTGAGTTCTGTCTGGGCTGTGCAGATGCAGTGGTGACTAAGACAGATGAGGAGCTTATGTACTAGTGGAGGAGATGGACATTCACATAAGTCAACAAATAAATATATAACAACGTCAGGTAATAAATGCCAGGAAGGAAAATAAAGGAAGATGTTAGGATAGAGAATGCCTGGAGTCAGTTCAAGAAGACAAGTGACATTTGAATTAATGAAGGGAGGAAGCCTGCAGTGTGAATATTGGAGGAAGGAGCGTTCCAGCCAAAGGGAATGCAAAGGCAGAGACTTGAGACAGGACCATGCCTGGCTTGTAGGAGGAAGAACAAAGAGGCAGGTGTGGCAGGAGGGCAGTGAGCACGGGGTAGAAGCTAGGGGGACTAGGGAGACGGCAGAAACGTGGTTGGAGGGATAAGCAGGGGCCAGATGGTGTAGGGCCTGTTACGCCATTGGGATGGTTTTCATGGGAAGCCTTGGAGAGTTGAAAGCGTGGAAGTAGCAATCGCTAGACTTCTAGAAGATGATTCTGGTAGCTGGCAGAAAATGGATTGTAGAAGGGCAGTGATTTGTTAGCAAATCGTTAAAAATATTTTTCCCTTTCTGTGGATTGCCTGTGAATTTCCTTGGTGTTTCTTTCTTTCTTTTTTCTTTTTTTTTTTTTTTTTTGGTGGTACGCGGGCCTCTCACTGTTGTGGCCTCTCCCGTTACGGAGCACAGGCTCCGGACCCTCTCCCGTTGCGGAGCACAGGCTCCGGACGCGCAGGCTCAGCGGCCATGGCTCACGGGCCCAGCCGCTCCGCGGCATGTGGGATCTTCCCGGACCGCCGCACGAACCCATGTCCCCTGCATCGGCAGGCGGACTCTCAACCACAGCGCCACCAGGGAAGCCCGCCTTGGTGTTTATCTGGTGATTTTTTTTTTTTTTGGCACCAGTTCCTTATATACTCTCTAGGTATTAATTCTTCGCTTAGACATTGCAGATATCTTCTGCATATCTCTCACCCATTTGTTAACTTTTGTGTGGTGCCCTTTGTGGAACAGAAGTTCTAATTTTAATACAAAATTCATTGATACTTTATGGTTTGTGCTTTTTAAGTCTTAAGAAGTCCTTCCTTATCCCAAAATTACTAGGATATTCTCCTACTTTTCTTCCATATTAGCTTTATAGTTTTACCCTTCATTTTTAGGTCTTTAATTCATTTGTATTCTACCTTTGTTTCAAGTGTGATAAGAATCCAACTTTGTTTTTCTTCATGTAGCAAGCTAGTTTTCCTAAAACCATCATCTAACAACCCATCCTTGACTGATTTATCATATTATCAGGTGGTTTTATATATATGTATATATAATATATACAGCTTTTGCTGTGCCCCATAAGTTTTGTAATGTCACGTTTTTGTTTTCATTTTTTTTGTCTGTGTTTTATAATTTCCCTTGTGATTTCTTCTTTGATCCATTGGTTGTTTAAAAGTGTATTAATTTCCATAATTTGGTGAATTTCTCAATTTTACTTTTGTTACTGATTTCTAACTTCATCCCATGTGGTCAGAGAAGATACTTTGTATGATATCTTTTTTTTTTTTTTTTGGCTGCATCTAGCGGTATGTGGGATCTTAGTTCCCATACCAGGGATCTAACCCATACCCCCTGCAGTGGAAGCTCAGAGTCTTAACCACTGGACTGCCAGGGAGGTCTCTATATCTGTCTTTTTAAATCTGTTGAGACTTGATTTGTGGCCTAACATACAGTCTATCCTGAAAATTGTTCCATGTGCACTTGAGAAGAATGTGTATCCTATTGTTGTTGGGTAGCATGTTTATGTCTGTTAGGTCTAGTTAGTTTATTGTATTAAGTCCTCTGTTTCCATATGTATATCTGTTTGGTCTCCAACTATTATTGTAGAACTGTCTATTTCTCCTTTCACTTCTGTCTGATTTTGCTTCAAATATTTTGATTGTCATAAGATGTGTAAATGTTTATAATTGTTACACCTTCTTGCTGTGTTGAACCTTTTATTAATGGATAATGTCCTTTGTCTCTCATAACCAGTTTTGATTTATAGACTATTTTGTCTAATACTAGTAAAGCCTTCTTTGCTGTCTTTTGGTTACTGTTTGCTTGGAATATCTTTTTCCTCCATTCCTTCAATTTCAACTTGTTTGTGTCTTTGGATCTCAAGTGAGTCTCTTGTGAGACAGACTATAGTTGGATCATATGGTTTTTTTTGTTTGTTTGTTTGTGGTACGCGGGCCTCTCACCGTTGTGGTCTCTCCCGTTGCGGAGCACAGGCTCCGGACGCGCAGGCTCAGCGGCCATGGCTCACGGGCCTAGCCGCTTCGCAGCACGTGGAATCTTCCTGGACCGGGGCATGAACCCGTGTCCCCTGCATCGGCAGGCGGACTCTCAACCACTGCGCCACCAGGGAAGCCCAGATCATGTTTTTATCCATTCTGCCAATGTCTATCCTTTGACAGTTTAATCCGTTTACATTTAAAGTAATTATTGGTAAGGAGGGACTTACTTCTGTCATTGTGCTGTTTGTTCTCTATATGCCTTAAAGCTTTTCTGTCCCTCATTTCCTTCATTATTGTCTTCTTTTGCACATAGTTGATTTTATTGTAATGAAATGTTTAAAATTTTTTCTCATTTACTGTTGTGTATATTCTGTAGCTTTTTTCTTTGTGGTTACCATGGGGATTAAATTTAACATCCTAAAGTTATAATACTCTAATTTGAGTTTATACCAGCTTAACTTCAAAAACATACAAAAACTCTACTCCTTTATAGCTCTGTCCCCACTGCTTTCCATTGATGTCATAAAATTACATTTTTATGTATTTGGGCCTGAAAACATAATCTAATAATTCTTTTAAATGTATTAGTCTCTTAAATGATGTAGAAAATAAAATGGGCGTTTACAAACCATTGTTACAATAATACTAGATTTTAAAAAAAAGTAACTTTATTTATTTTTGGCTGTGTTGGGTATTCGTTGCTGCACGTGGGCTTTCTCTAGTTGTGGCGAGTGGGGGCTACTCTTCATTGCGGTGTGTGGGCTTTTCATTGTGGTGGCTTCTCTTTGTTGCACGGGCTCTAGGTGTGTGGGCTTCAGTAGTTGTGGTACGTGGACTCAGTAGTTGTGGCTCGCAGGCTCTAGAACACAGGCTCAGTAGTTGTGGCACACGGGCTTAGCTGCTCTGCAGCATGTGGGATCTTCCCAGACCAGGGCTCGAACCCATGTCCCCTGTATTGGCAGGCGGATTCTTAGCACTGCGCTACCAGGCAAGTCCCAATACTAGCTTTTATAATTGCCTTTTATTTTACCTTTTTGAGATATTTATTTCTTCATTCAGCTTCAAGTTACTATCTAGTGTCCTCTCATTTCAGCTTGCAGGATTCCCATGAGTATTTCTTGCAGAGCAGGTCTAGTGCTCACAAGCTCCCACAGCTTTTGTTTATCTGGGAATGTCTTAATTTCTCCCTCACTTTTGAAGGACAGTTTTGCTGGATATCAGATTTTAGTTGACAGTTTTTCCTTTCAGCACTTTGAATATATCAGCCCACTGTCTTCTAGCTGCAGAGTTTTTGAGTTCCTGGTGTGGGTCTCTTTGAGTTAATCTTACTTTGAGTTCATTGAGGTTTTTGGATGTTTATAGTCATGTCTTTCATCAAATTTGGGAAATTTTCAGCCATTATTTTCTCAAATATCCTCTCTGCCCTTTTCTTTCTCTCTTCTCTTTCTGGAACTCCCACTGTGTGTGTGTTGGTCTGCTTGTTGGTACCTCACAGATCACTTTTCTTTAATCTTTTTTTCTTTCTGTTTCTCAGACTTGATAACTTCCATTGTCCTGTCTTTAAGTTTGCTGATTCTTTCTTCTGCTTTCTGAGAATCTGCTTTTGAATCCCTCTTGTGAATTTTTGATTTCAGTTCTTATACTTTTCAGCTCCAGAATTCGTTTTTTCTTTTCTTTTTTTACGTTTTCTGTCTCTTTATTGATATTTCTGTTTTGTTCACACATTATATTCTTGACTTTCTCCATACCTTCCTTTAGTTCTTTGAGCATCTTTAAGACTGTTAAAGTCTTTGTCTAAGATATCATCTTCCATCAAGTCTTTTTCAGGGACAGTTTCTGTTTATTTTTTACCTTTTGAATGGGCCATGCTTTCCTGATAATTTCTCTGCCTTGTGATTTTTTTTTTCTTGCTCAACACTGGACATTTAGATCTAATAATGTGGTAACTCTGGAAAACAGATTCTCCCTCGTCCCCAGGGTTTGCTGTTTTGGGGGGTTTC
This sequence comes from Delphinus delphis, assembly GCF_949987515.2. Lineage (NCBI taxonomy): Eukaryota > Metazoa > Chordata > Mammalia > Artiodactyla > Delphinidae > Delphinus > Delphinus delphis. The sequence continues at coordinate 106,974,207 of NC_082688.1, forward strand.
TTTTGTTTATTATTTTTGCTTTTTTGACTGCTGTAGGATGTCTATATACCAAGGATCAGCCTGAGGTGTAAACTTAAGGCTTTCTCGTCTTTTCTGAGCCTGGGTATGTGTAGTCACAGTCACTTCCTAATTTTCCTATATATACAGTTGTTTTCAAATGTCCTGATCTTTAATGTCTGGTTCCTGAAAGGGGGAAAGTGAAAAATGAAGAGGAGTGGGAAGAGAGCTGACCCTGTAAATCCACTGAAAGTCACTGATTGGGGGCTGGAGGCAGCTTGCAACAGTGGGAGGAATTGCAACAATGGCTGCCTGCCTCTTTGCACCTCTGTGATCAGAAACAGCAATCTACAATCACAGCACAGACCCCTGATATTTGGAGGACAGGGTGCTTTCTGCCCACCCTGGCTCCTGTAAGCTGTGTGCAAGCTGCTCCAGGAACATACACACAGCTGCTTGTCACTTGGGTGGGGGTGGGGAATGGGTAGCTGCTATTTTGCTAAGAGCTGAATATATCCAAAATTAACTGCAATTTATTATCCAAGTCTTTCCCTGGAAGTTGCAAGCCTTTAATAGACATCAGAGTTCCAAAATAGGTACAGCAAAGAGATTCTGCCAGTGCAATTGTTATCTAGGTGGGAAGACAGATTCCTAATGCTTCTGATTCCACTGTCTTCCAGAATCCTTTCCCTTGTTAAGTTTTGAGGGTTTTTTTTTTCTAAGTATATTCTGATACAAGTCTTTTATCAAATATAAGATTTGCAAATGTTTTCTCTCAGTCTGTGGCTTGTCTTTTTATTCTCCTTAACTGTGTCTTTCAGAGAGCAAGCATTTAAAATTTTGAAGACATATAGTTTATTAGCTCTTTTATAGACTGGGGTTGTGATAGCTAAGAAACCTTTGCCTAACCAGAGGTCACAAAGATTTTCTCCCGTGTTTTCTTCTAGAAGTTTTATAGTTTTAGGTTTAGATATATGATCCATTTTTAGTTAGTTTTGTATATGGTTCATGTATAGATCCAAATTCTTTTTTTCATATAGATATCTGATCGTTGTAGCACCATTTCTTGAAAAGTCTGCCTTTTCTTCAATGAATTGTCTTTGCACACCTTTGTCCATATATAAGTGAATATATTTCTAGACTTTCTGTTCTATTCCATTGATCTATTTGATGCCATTGCTGCCACAGTCTTTATTTTTATATTAAGTCTTTAAATTATATAGTGTTAGCTGTCTGATTTTGTTCTTATTCCAAGTTGTTTTGGTTATTTGAGGTCATTTGCATTTCCATATGAATTTTTAAAATATTTATTTATTTATTTATTTTTGGCTGTGCTGTGCAGCTTGCAGGATCTTCCCCGACCAGGGACTGAACCCGCACCCTTGTCCGTGAAAGCATGGCATCCTAACCACTGGACCGCCAGGGAATTCCTCCATATGAATTTTAGAATCAGCTTGTCAATTTCTTTTTAAGAAAGGCCTGTTGTGAGAATTGTGGTGAACCTGTTGATAAGTGAACTTGATGAGAATTAACCTAGGATATCATAATATTGAGTCTTCTGACTTACGAACAAATCTCTCCATTATCTTATTTAGGTCTCAAATTTCTTTCAGCCATGTTTTATAGTTTTCACTCACAGGTCTTTCACATCTTTTGTCAGAATTTCCTCTATGTATTTCATATTTTTTATGCTATTTCAAGTGATATTTTTCAAATTTCAGTTTCCAGTTACTTGTTTGTATTAATCATTTATAAAAATTTTAATTTATTTTATTTTTGGCTGCATTCCATCTTCGTTGCTGTGCATGGGCTTTCTCTAGTTACGGCAAGTGGGGACTACTCTTCGTTGTGCAGCACGGCCTCAGTAGCTGTGGCTCACGGACTCTAGAGCGCAGGCTCAGTAGTTGTGGCGACTGGGCTTAGTTGCCCTGCATCATGTGGGATCTTCCTGGACCAGGGCTCAAACCCATGTCCCCTGCATTGGCAGGCAGATTCTTAACCACTGCGCCACCAGGGAAGTCCAGTACAATGTTGAGTAGAAGTGGTGAGAGGGAACATCCTTGTATTATTCCTGATCTTAGTGAGAAAGCATTCAGTCTTTCTCATTAAGTATGCTATTAGTGGTAGAGTTTTTTAGTTTTTTAGTTTTTGTAAATGCTCTTATCAGGTGGAAGAAGTTCACTTCTGTTCCTAGTTTGCTGAGAGTTGGGTGGTTTTGTTTCATTTTAAAATCATGAATAGCTGTTGGATTTTGTCAATGCTTTTTCTATATCTATCGAGATAAGGATATTGTTTTTCTTTTTCAGTTTGTTAATATGGTAAATTACTTTGTTAAACCACCCTTGCATTTTGGGGATAAACCCCATTTGCTCGTGATACATTATTCTTTTTATATATTGTTGGATTTAATTTGCTAATGTTTTGTTTAGAAATTTTACATCTATGTCTATGAGAGATATTTGTCTGTAGTTTTCTTGTAATGTTTTTGGGTTTTGTATTTGGGAAATGCTGGACTTTAGGTGTGAATTGAGAAGTAATTGCCTCTTCTCAGTTTTCTGGAAGAGTGTGTCTTGACTTAATAGTATTTTTTCCTTAAATGTTTTATAGAATTCATCAGTGAAGCCACCCAGGACTGGAGTTTTCTTTGTGGGGAAGATTTTATTGAAAATTTCAGTTTATTTAGTAGATATAGCTCTAACCAGGTTATTTATTCTTGAATGAGCTTTAGTAGTTTGTATCTTCTGAGGAATTTGTCCATATCATTTACCTTGTTGAATTTATTGGCATAAAATTGTTCCTAATATTCCCTTATTATTTTTTAATGTCTGTGGAGTCTGTAGTGATTGTAACCTCTCTCATTTCTGACATTGGTAAATTGTGACTTTCTTTATTCCTGATCAGTCTGGCTAGAATTTTATCACTTTTATTGATCTTTTGAAAGAGTCATTTTTGCAATAAAGTTTTTCCCTAGCATTTTCTCTTATTTCATTAATTTTTTTTCTTTTTATCTTTATTTAATTTTCTCTGCTTTGGATTTATCTTGCTGTTCTATTTCTAGTATAGTGGAATCTGAGGTCACTAATTTGAGACCCAAATTTTCTTCATTAATTTCCTTCTTTCCTAATATAGGTGGTCTCCTCAGACTCTCAACCCCACCCAGTTTTCCTCTCCCTTCACTATAACTTGGAAAATCTCAAAACAGTAAATTGGGGCAGTCACTGAACTCACCCATCTCCCAGAGAGCTCTGTTCTTTGTTGTCTGATGTTCAGTGTCTTGAAAACAGTCTTTCCTTATATTTTGCCCAGTTATTTTGGTTGTTTCAGGTAGGAGGGTAAATCTGGTCTCTGTTATTCCACTTTTGCCAGAAGTGGAAGTGCCAAGAGTATGAGTTTTCAAAATACATTTCATAAGAGGCATTCCACTGTGTTGTTTAGTTGTGGATATCTGGTGGAATTTTCTTTGCTAGGATTTGACCCATGTTGATAATTTTTGCTTATCCAAATTCACAGTGCAGTGATGTTGGGCATGGGGGTATTTACAGTTGAAGTAGAATTTGGGAAGAGTAGCTGTAGGAGTCATTTTCCTAAGCTAGGCACAGTATAAATAAAATTATCTGCTTTAGATCAATCTAAGAATTCTTAGTTTAGGGAATACTCAGAAGTATTAATGGGAAAGAATTGGGGCAGTCAGTGGCAAAGCAAAAGAAAAATCAGAGCTATCAGCAAGTGCAGACAAAAAAAAAAAAAAAAAAAGAAAAGGAAGACAAAAATCCCAACTAAGGTAAAATTAAATTTGTTCAAAACTTACTGATACAAAATTTATGATTACACGTGGCATTTACTCTGAAGTTTTCCTTGACTTAGAATAGATATTGCAAGTTAATAGGTTTTAAAGACTGAACAAAATATACTTATTTTTCAAATCAACTGTTGTAAGTTTGGAAGTAAGTAAAATCTGAAATGAACTGTTTTTCTATGCTTTGGAAATATCTCTACACAAACACTTAATACATTAATTACAGATCTGTTTTTCCTATAATTTGCAGTAAGGCCCCTAATAATCTCCATTAAATGAATTGGCCTAGCATGAATTACTTTATATATTTGAAAAAAAAATTAAATATATTTAAAATTATTTGTGGCTCACATTTTAATGATGCAGGCTTGATTCTTCCTTAATTAGATTACTGGGGAGAAGAAAGTTGAATACAGGCACACGGTGGAGGTATTGAAGGTTTAGTTCCAGACCACCTCAGTAAAGCCGATATGACAATAAAGAAAGTCACATGAATTTTTTGGTTTCCCAATGCATGTAAAAGTTATTATACACTATACTGTAGTTTATTAAGTGTGCAGTAGCATTATATCTAAGAGAACAGTGTACATACCTTAATTAAAAAATACTTTATTGCTAAAAAACGCTAATCATCATCTGAGCCTTCAGTGAGTTGTAATCTTTTTGCTGGTGGAGGGTCTTGCCTCAGTGCTGATGAATGCTGACTGATCAGGGTGATGGGTGCTGAAGGTTGAGGTGGCTGTGAAAATTTCTTAAAATAAGACAGCAGTGAAGTTTGCCACATTGATTCTTTCCTTTCAAGAACAATCTCTTTGTAGCATGCAATGCTGTTTGATAGCATTTTTCCCACAGTAGAACTTTTTTCAAAATCAGAGTGAATCCTTTCAAACCCTCTTGCTGCTTTATCAACTAAGTTTATGTAATATTCTAAATCCTTTGTTGTCATTTCAACAATCTTCATCAGGTGTAGATTCCATTTCAAGAAAACACTTTGTTCAACTCCTTATCCATTAAAGTTTTATCATGAGACTACAGCAGTTCATTCACACCTTCAGACTTCACTTCTAATTCTAGTTCTCTTGCTATTTCCACCACATCTGCAGTGACTTCCTTCACTGAAGTCTTGAACCCCTCAACATTATCCTTGAGGGTTGGAATCAACTTCTTCCAAACTCCTGTTAATGTTAATATTTTGACCGCTTCCCATGAATCACAGATATTCTTAATGGCATCTAGAATGGTGAATCCTTTCCAGAAAGTTTCAATTTACTTTGCCCCGTTCTATCAGAAGAATCACTATGTATTGCAGCTATAGCCTTTTGAAATCTGTTTCTTTTTTTAAAAAATTAACTAATTAATTAATTAATATTTGGCTGCGTCGGGTCTTTGTTGCTGTGTGTGGGCTTTCTCTAGTTGCGGCGAGTGGGGGCTACTCTTCGTTGCGGTGTGTGGGCTTCTCATTGCGGTGGCTTCTCTTGTTGCGGAGCACGGGCTCTAGGCATATGGGCTTCAGTAGTTGTGGCACGCAGGCTCAGTAGTTGTGGCTCATGGGCTTAGTTGCGCCGCAGCATGTGGGATCTTCCCAGACCAGGGCTCGAACCTGTGTCCCCTGCATTGGCAGGTGGATTCTTAACCACCGTGCCACCAGGGAAGTCCCTGAAATATATTTCTTAAATAATAAGATTTGAAAGTCAAAATTACTCCTTGATCCATGGTCTGCAGAATGGGCATTGTGTTAACAGGCATGAAAACAACATTAATGTCATTGAACGTCTCCATCAGATAATGGGTGATCACGTGCATTGTCATTGAGCAGTAATATTTTGAAAGGAATCTTTCTGAACAATAGGTCTCAACAGTGAGCTTAAAATACTTAGTAAACCATGTTGTAAACAGATGTGTTGTCATCCAGGCTTTGTTGTTCCATTTATAGAGCACAGGCAGAGTAGATTTAACATAATTCTTAAGGGCCCTAGCTAGGACTTTGGGAATGGTATATGAGCATTGGTTTCAGCTTAAAGTCACTAGCCACATTATCCCCTAACAAGAGGGTCCATCTGTCCTTAGAATCTTTGAAGCCAGGCACTGACTTCTCCTCTCTAGCTACGGAAGTCCTCAGATGGCATCTCCTTCCAATATAAGGCTTTGTCTACCTTGAAAATCTGTTGTTTAGTGCAGCTGCCTTCATGAATTATCTTAGCTAGATCTCCTGGATAACTTGCTGCTTCTTCTACATCAGCACTTGCTGCTTTGCTTTTACTTTTATGTTATGGAGATGGCTTCTTTCCTTAAATCTCATGAACCAACTTGTGCTAGCTTCAGACTTTTCTTTCACAGGTTTCTTGCCTCTCTCTGCCTTCAGAGAATTAGAGTTAGGGCCTTGCTCTGGATTAGGCTTTGATTTACGGGAATGTTGTGGCTGGTTGATCTTCTATCCAGACCACTAAAACTTTCTTCATATCGGCAATTAGGCTGTTTTGCTTTCTTATCATTCATGTGTTCACTGGAGTAACACTTTTTTTTTTTTGGGGGGCGCGTGCGGTTCGCGGGCTTCTCACTGTTGTGGCCTCTCCTGTTGCAGAGCACAGGCTCTGGATGCGCAGGCTCAGCGGCCATGGCTCACGGGCCCAGCCGCTCCGCGGCATGTGGGATCTTCCCGGACCGGGGCACGAACCCGTGTCCCCTGCATCGGCAGGCAGGCTCTCAACCACTGCGCCACCAGGGAAGCCCTGGAGTAACACTTTTAATTTCCTTCAAGGACTTTTCCTTTGTATTCACACCTTGCTACCTATTTGTCATAAGAGGTGTAACTTTTGGCCTGTCTCGACTTCCTCACTAAGCTTAATCCTTTTTAGTTTTTGATGTTAAAGTGAGATGTGTGACTCTTCCTTTTACTTGAGCTCTTAGAGGGCATTATAGAGTAATTAATTGGCTTAATTTCAATATTTTTGTGTCTAAGGGAATAGGGAGGCCTGAGGAGAGAGAGAGAGATGGGGAAACAGCAGTTGGTGGGGCAGTCAGAGGACACACATTTATCAATTAAGTTCACTGTAGTATATGGGCATGGTTACTGGTGCCCCAAAACAATTAAAATAGTAACATCAAAGATCACTGATCACAGATCACCATAACAAATATAATAACAACAACAACAATAATAATAAAGTTTGAAATATTGTAAGAATTACCAAAATGTGATGCAGAGAGATGAAGTGAGCAAATGCTGTTGGAAAAATGGTGCTGATAGACTTGCTGGACACAGGGTTGCCACAAACATTCAATCTTTAAAAAACTCAATATCTGCAATGCTCAATAAAGTGAAGTGCAATAAAAGAAGGTCTGCCTGTGTAGATGGTGATTATAACCTCTTCTTTTTAAAGAAATAATCATATACTTTGGGGAGTATATAGGTCCCTAAGCATAATTTATAATTTTTTATAGGTTTGTGGGACCACTGGGTACCATCATCATAAAATGTAAGGATTTTCGAATTATTCAGTTGGATATTCCTGGAATGGAGGAATGTTTGAATATAGCCAGTTCCATTGAGGTAAGTATTTTGGAAGCAAAATGTGATGAAAATAAATAATCATTAAAAGGAACCTTATTTTCTGCTTCACTGTAGCTCTTATGTTTTTTTTTTTTAACATCTTTATTTATTGGAGTATAATTGCTTTACAATGGTGTGTTAGTTTCTGCTTTATAACAAAGTGAATCAGCTATACATATAAATATATCCCATATCTCCTCCCTCGTGCGTCTCCCTCCCACCCTCCCTATCCCACCCCTCTAGGTGGTCACAAAGCCCCGAGCTGATCTCCCTGTGCTATGCAGCTGCTTCCCACTAGTTATCTATTTTACATTTGGTAATATATGTAAGTCCATGCCACTCTCTCACTTCGTCCCGGCTTACCCTTCCCCCTCCCTGTGTCCTCAAGTCCATTCTCTACGTCTGAGTCTTTATTCCTGTCCTGCCCCTATATGTTTCTATTAGATATTTAGTCATGTTTGTGACTCAAATATTGAAGACTGAATGGAAGAGCCTCACCCTGAGTCATTGTTATAGGAATGTAAAAAGATTTTATTGACTTACAGCAGTTTTTAATGCTGGTTATTCTTCTGGGTTTATGGATGTTGTAGCATGTGACAGGAATTCCTTCCCTTTTAAGGCTGAATAATATTCCATTGTGTGTATATAAATGCTGAGACTTTTTAAAAATGTTATTTCTTTTGTAAAGCAAGTAATTATCAACAATGATTGTAGTCTTGTTTGTTTTTAGTAAATCTGAATTTCCATAATTATGTTTGCTTAAGACAGGATGTATTTTATATTTACAGAAATGATATTGAATATCTGTTCAGATTACAAATAATAGAAATTTTACTTGGATAATTTAATATTTAAATTGAAGAGCTCACACTGTTTTCTTTCCCATTTTAAACGATTTTGGTATACCCTCAGATTTTAAGTTGCTTTATTTTAAATCATTGCCACTAAATTATAGCAATTAACTTCATGTTTACAGTATTTTCTAGGTAATTATAGAGACACACTGATTTTTTTTTCCTTCTGTCTTTGAGTGACTGATCTGGGCTTTGCATGCAAAATAAATGCTATTGGCTTAACTGTTAAAGGGGGCAGAAAGGCTTAAATCTGTAGGATCTCATTTGGCTTTTAAACAAAAATAGAGAAACAGAGGAACCACTGTTGTGGTACTGAGAAAATGGCATGTAGCATTTTTCTTTCTGCTTTTGCTAAATTTTACTTAAGGAAATGAGAAGATGAGCTGAACTGTTTGTCTTACATATTCATCATTTGGAAATAACACAGTAATGTTGATTTGGCTGAATTTGCTGACATGAGTGAGAAACGCATTGTGGCTTCTAGGCTGTTAAAGGGAAATGCTGTCCTGCTGTTTGGGCCAGGGAATGCCACTCACCCACTTCAGTTGAGCCTGTGTTTTTTTTCAGTTGTGGGGTTGGATTTTCACTGAGCTGTCCACATTTTTTTTTTCTTATCCCGTTTATAACTTGTAAGATAGATGGTGGGTGTTAGTGAAGTTGCCTGTGGTGAAGAAACAAGGCAAAGCCTATTACCCCACTTGCTGATTGCATTTACTTAACTTCTTGGCATCTGACACTAATCAGTTGTTTATTTAGCTACACATATTACCTAAAGCTCTGTAGAAACTGACTGATTATGTAGAAGCCTTAGGGCTGAAAAGAAGCAGTAAGTAATTTGACCTTGTTTTAACAACATAGTAAATACACATGGTGTACTTGGCCTCTCTCCTTTTCCTGGCATCCAATTTCCCTCCCTTCTTCTATACATCTTGACATAATTTGGTAGTAATAAATGCATTTCTTTTCTTTTTTTTTTTAAAGAAGATGTTGGGGGTAGGAGTTTATTAATTTATTTATTTTTGCTGTGTTGGGTCTTCGTTTCTGTCTGAGGGCTTTCTCTAGTTGTGGCAAGCGAGGGCCACTCTTCATCACGGTGCGCGGGCCTCTCACTATCGCGGCCTCTCTTGTTGTGGAGTGCAGGCTGCGGACACGCAGGCTCAGTAGTTGTGGCTCACGGGCCTAGTTGCTCCGCGGCATGTGGGATCCTCCCAGACCAGGGCTCGAACCTGTGTCCCCTGCATTAGCAGGCAGATTCTCAACCACTGCGCCACCAGGGAAGACCAGTGCATTTCTTATAAAGCACGGTTGAACTATTCTTTGTTATCAAAATCTATATACCCAAATATATTCTGTTGCCATAAATAGAATCCCATTGGAAGAATAACTGGCAAGTGCTTGGTTTTCTAAATTATAGCAGGAAGTCAGATGAATCTTATTTTCTATATAGTTTCAGTGGCCTTTTAGGGTTGAAATGACTTCAGTTCTTTGAGCATTAATGTGTTTAAAGGAAAAGTTCTGTCTCTAGTGAAATGAAATGTAGTCATGACAAGTCTGAGCCTGAGTGCTTATTGCCTGCCAGAATGGTTGCTGACATGCATTTAAAATAATGGTTGTGGGCTTCCCTGGTGGCGCAGTGGTTGAGAGTCCACCTGCCGATGCAGGGAATATGGGTTCGCGCCCCGGTCCGGGAGGATCCCACGCGCCGCAGAGCCGCTGGGCCCGTGAGCCATGGCCGCTGGGCCAGCGCTCCGGAGCCTGTGCTCTGCGGCAGGAGAGGCCGCAGTGGTGAGAGGCCTGCGTACAGCAAAATAAAATATGGAATACAGTATGGAGGTTCCTCAAGGAATTAAAAATAGAACTACCATATGATCCAGCAATCCCACTTCTCGGTATATATCCGAAGGAAACAAAATCATTGTCTTAAAGAGATATCTGTACTCCCATGTTCACTGCAGCATTAGCATTATTCATAATAGCCAAGGTATAGAAACAACCTAAGTGTCTGTTGATGGATGAATGAATAGGGAAAATCACACACACACACACACACACACACACACACACACACACAGGAATATTATTCAGCCTTAAAAAAAGAAAGCAGTCCTGGGCTTCCCTGGTGGTGCAGTGGTTGAGAGTCCGCCTACTGATGCAAGGGACACGGGTTCGTGCCCCGGTCCAGGGAGATCCCACATGCCGTGGAGCGGCTGGGCCCGTGAGCCATGGCCGCTGAGCCTGCGCATCCGGAGCCTTGCTCCGCAATGGGAGAGGCCACAACAGTGAGAGGCCCGCATACCGCAAAAAAAAAAGAAAGCAGTCCTGCCATTTGCAAGAACATGGATGAAACTGAGGGTGTTGTGTTAAGTGAAATAAGCCAGACAGAGAAAGACAAATACTTCATGGTATCACTTATATGTGGAATCTAAAAAATAAAAAAAAGCAAACATAGAAACAGGGAGTAGAAAAGTGGTTTCCAGGGGCTGGAGGTGGGTGAAATAGGGAGAGGTTGGTAAAAGTTACAGATGTTTATGAGATAAGGTTTGAGAATCTAATGTGTAACATGGGCTATAGTTGATAACACTGTATTATGTAATTGAAGTTTGCTAAGAGAGTAGAACTTAAATGTTTTCATAAACAACAACAGAAGGTAAATATGTGAGGTGATGGATGTGTTAATTAACTCGATGGGGGAAAACCCTTTTGCGATGTGCATGTGTATCAAATCATCACTTTGTACATTTGAAATATCTTACAGTTTAATAAAACTGTCAATTTATATCACAGTAAAGCTGAAAAAAATTTTTTAATATTGCGAAGAGTATCTTTTAAATAATAAAATTTAAAAATTAAATAAATAAAATAAAATAAAGGTTCTACTAACCTAAAAGGAGGTAGCTTTATTGAGAGCTTGGGGATGTTAGCATGATGTTGGGCCCTCTTCTCCGCCTCCAGCTGAGTGTCTCCAAAATTACTGCAGTTTGAATTATGCTAATTGATTTTGCTGCTTTTTTTCCCTCGCTCACAGAAATGCTTTCTAAAACTCCCCTGTCAGAAGGATGAAACTGCCAGGTGATGTTCTGTTTCTCAGTTCCTCCATCTAGTCAGGTTTCCCTGGTGTTGTCACCAGAATTCAAGTGCTTCAGATGGCAATAGGCTTATTTTGGGACCACAGAGTTATTGCCCCGGTTTTGGGTCAGTGTAGCATAAAGGTATGAGGATACCTGAGCATATCACTCTAGGAAGGGAGGAAATTTCACATCGATGGAGGCAATGTGGAACATGTAACAGCTAAAATTATTTTAGAGTTTATTATGTGCCAGGTACTGTTCTAGCCCTGTTACATACATTTTCTCTCTTAATGCTCCCAACAGCCCTAAGAGGTAGCCCTATGAGGTAGCCCTATGAGGTTATTTCCTCTACTTTACAGCTAAGGAAAGTGAGGCGTAGAGTGGTTACATTACTTAAACACTCTTGCATTGGCATCTGGAATTTGAGTCCAGCAGTCTGACTCCCTTCTGACTCTTTGGCTACTAAGCTTTTTTACAATTGCTTACACACACTGATTTTAAATAATTTACATATGTTTCTGTATAGTTAATAACTGGATTTTGAGCCAAGGCCTTACTGACTAACCAAAACCTATTCTCTGATCCCCAGAAATATTTGGACCTTTTTATTAGGGCTTATTAAATGGTCTCAAGAAGGAGTTTTTTCATTTTTCTCCTGAGTAGGTGTGCACATTGTTTTGTTCTTTTGTTCATTCAGCAAATGCTAATTGAGTGTATGTTATGTGCCAGAAACTTAGTTAGAGGCTGAAAGCATGGTAATTAGCCTCAGTAAGGTATAATTGTATCTAGTGATAAATACCATGTTAGAGAAATATATTGGGTGTCCATCATTACTAGGCTGTATTTAATACTAATTTGGCAATTAGAAAGTGTTTAAAATTGTGATATGTTCCAATTTTCTTTTTTATTTCTTTTTTTCCCCTAGGCATTGTCTACCCTGGACTCCATCACTCTGATGTACCCTTTCTTTTACCGGCCCATGTTTGAAGTGATAGAAGATGGCTGGCATTCTTTCCTTCCTGAGCAAGAGTTTGAACTCTACTCTTCAGCTGTGAGTAACTTTTGAGAGAACTATGGGTAATGAGAAATAACCCAGCACTTTACTTGTGAAAATGATCACTTCCTTTTGACGAGTAATAAGGTGCAGTTGACTTATCCATGCCTAAAAGAAGTATCTATTAGCTATTAGTGCTGCAGCCTTTGCCGTTCAGAGATTTGCATAATTTGTTCCCAGTGCTGCAGCTTAAGTGATTTTTCTTCTAGTGGATTTACTGATAAAACATTAAGATCTTCATAAAGATAGTCCTGAAAACAGCTTTATATACAGTAATTAGGTTCTGAGCCATCTCCCAAAAGTCTGTTGAACCCACTGTGTGTCTAGGAGAGCACTAGAGAACCATGTATCAATTTGTTTTTGTGGGATGATTTTTGTGATTTTATAATTTGGGTTACTAAGACCAGTGTACTAGATCCACTGCTCTTTCTGGAAGATTGGAAGATTGGCAGGACCTTCCTGCACACTTTTTGCTTCTACTGCTGCCCACCCTCCTGAAGCCATTTTTTTCTTAGCTTTTGTTAATACTTTTTCCATCCTGATACTTGTTTTTACTGTTAAGTATTCTGCCAGTGGACGGTAATAGTACCCAAATAACCTGTACATATGGAATGAGAAGATATACATAAATGCCAGATTAAAAACAATCAAGGTTTTTCTCTCCCACTTTTACTTAGGAGTGGGATGTTGTTTATAAAGGTTTTTTGCTTTCACCAAAAAAGAAACATCTGTGTCTGTCATTGAGTGTTCCTTCCCCTTCTCCCTTAACTGGCTGAAATGTACAAATACCCAAAAAAAGGAATGGGCTGTATCTCATTAGGAAAGAAGCTGCAATTGACCAATAAATAGAGGCTGTTGGTCTTAAAAAAAAAAAAAAGTGGTTTTTTTTTTTTTTTTAACTACTTTTCTTTTTCCAGCATACCTCTGTAAATGGGTCCTAGGAGGATCAAGAAGTAGGGACCAGGGTGCCATGTAGTTTAAAGAACAAAGATGTCCATAGTAGCAAAGTGAGAAAGGAAGGGGAATTTTACATTCTTGTGTATGGAGCATTTTTTTTTTTTTCACATCTTTATTGGAGTATAATTGCTTTACAATGGTGTGTTAGTTTCTGCTTTATAACAAAGTGAATCAGTTATACATATACCTATGTTCCCATATCTCTTCCCTCTTGTGTCTCCCTTCTTCCCACCCTCCCTATCCCGCCGATTCAGGTGGTCACAAAGCACTGAGCTGATCTCCCTGTGCTCTGCGGCTGCTTCACACTAGCTATCTATTTTACATTTGGTATTGTATATATGTCCATGCCACTCTCTCACTTCGTCCCATCTTACCCTTTCCCCTCCCCATATCCTCAAGTCCACTCTCTAGTAGGTCTGTGTCTTTATTGCTGTCTTACCCCTAGGTTCTTCATGACATTTTTTTCCCTTAAATTCCATATATATGTATTAGCATATGGTATTTGTCTTTCTCTTTCTGACTTACTTGACTCTGTATGACAGACTCTAGGTCCCTCCACCTCATTACAAATAGCTCAAATTCGTTTCTATTTATGGCAGAGTAATATTCCATTGTATATATGTGCCACATCTTCTTTATCCATTCATCTGATGATGGACACTTAGGTTGTTTCCACTCCGGGCTATTGTAAATAGAGCTGCAGTGAACATTTTGGTACATGACTCTTTTTCAATTATGGTTCTCTCAGGGTACATGCCCAGTAGTGGGATTGCTGGGTCATATGGTAGTTCTACTTGTAGTTTTTTAAGAAACCTCCATACTGTTCTCCATAGTGGCTGTACCAATTCACATTCCCACCAGCAGTGCAAGAGGGTTCCCTTTTCTCCACACCCTCTCCAGCATTTATTATTTCTAGATTTTTTGATGATGGCCATTCTGACTGGTGTGAGATGATATCTCATTGTACTTTTGATTTGCATTTCTGTAATGATTAATGATGTTGAGCATTGTTTCATGTGTTTGTTGGCAGTCTGTATATCTTCTTTGGAGAAATGTCTATTTCGGTCTTCTGCCCATTATTGGATTGGGTTGTTTGTTTTTTTGTTATTGAGCTGCATGAGCTGCTTATAAATTTTGGAGATTAGTCCTTTGTCAGTTGCTTCATTTGCAAATATTTTCTCCAATTCTGAGGGTTGTCTTTGTTCTTGTTTATGGTTTCCTTTGTTGTGCAAAAGCTGTGAAGTTTCATTAGGTCCCATTTGTTTATTTTTGTTTTTATTTCCATTTCTCTAGGAGGTGGGTCAGAAAGGATCTTGCTGTGATTTATGTCATAGAGTGTTCTGCCTATGTTTTCCTCTAAGAGTTTGATAGTTTCTGGCCTTACATTTAGGTCTTTAATCCATTTTGAGCTTATTTTTGTGTATGGTGTTAGGGAGTGATCTAATCTCATACTTTTACATGTACCTGTCCAGTTTCCCCAGCACCACTTATTGAAGAGGCTGTCCTTTCTCCACTGTACATTCCTGCCTCCTTTATCAAAGGTAGGGTGGCCATATGTGCATGGGTTTATCTCTGGGCTTTCTGTCCTGTTCCATTGATCTATCTTTCTGTTTTTGTGCCAGTACCATACTGTCTTGATTACTGTAGCTTTGTAGTATAGCCTGAAGTCAAGGAGCCTGATTCCTCTAGCTCCATTTTTCGTTCTCAAGATTGCTTTGGCTATTCGGGGTCTTTTGTGTTTCCATACAAATTGTGAAAGTTTTTGTTCTAGTTCTGTGAAAAATGCCAGTGGTAGTTTGCTAGGGATTGCATTGAATCTGTAGATTGCTTTGGGTAGTAGAGTCCTTTTCACAATGTTGATTCTTCCAATCCAAGAACATAGTATATCTCTCCATCTATTTGTATCATCTTTAATTTCTTTCATCAGTGTCTTATAATCTGCATACAGGTCTTTTGTCTCCTTAGGCAGGTGTATTCCTAGGTATTTTATTCTTTTTGTTGCAGTGGTAAATGGGAGTGTTTTCTTGATTTCACTTTCAGATTTTTCATCATTAGTGTATAGGAATGCCAGAGATTTCTGTGCATTAATTTTGTATCCTGCTACTTTACCAGATTCATTGATTAGCTCTAGTAGTTTTCTGGTCGCATCTTTAGGATTCTCTATGTGTAGTATCATGTCATCTGCAAACAGTGACAGCTTTACTTCTTCTTTTCTGATTTGGATTCCTTTTATTTCCTTTTCTTCTCTGATTGCTGGGGCTAAAACTTCCAAAACTATGTTGAATAAGAGTGGTGAAGAGCTTCTCTGGTGGTGCAGTGGTTGAGAATCTGCCTGCTAATGCAGGAGACACAGGTTCGAGCCCTGGTCTTGCAGGATCCCACATGCCACAGAGCAACTAGGCTCGTGAGCCGCAACTACTGAGCCTGCGCATCTGGAGCCTGTGCTCCGCAACAAGAGTGGCCGCGATAGTGAGAGGCCCGCGCACCATGATGAAGAGTGGCCCCCGCTTGCCACAACTAGAGAAAGCCCTCGCACAGAAACGAAGACCCAACACAGCAAAAATAAATTAATTAATTAATAAACTCCTACCCCCAACATCTTCTTTAAAAAAAAAAAAAAAAGAGTGGTTAGAGTGGGCAACCTTGTCTTGTTCCTGATCTTAGTGGAAATGCTTTCAGTTTTTCTCCATTGAGGACGATGCTGGCTGTGGGTTTGTCATATATGGCCTTCATTATGTTGAGGAAAGTTCCCTCTATGCCTACTTTCTGCAAGGTTTTTATCAAAAATGGGTTTTTAAATTTGTCGAAAGCTTTCTCTGCATCTATTGAGATGATCATATGGTTTTTCTCCTTCAATTTGTTAATATGGTGTATCACGTTGATTGATTTGCACATATTGAAGAATCCTTGCATTCCTGGAATAAATCCCAGTTGATCATGGTGTATGATCCTTTTAATGTGCTGTTGGATTCTGTTTGCTAGTATTTTGTTGAGGATTTTTGCATCTATGTTCATCAGTGATATTAACCAGTAGTTTTCTTTTTTTTGTGACATTCTTGTCTGGGTTTGGTATCAGGGTGATGGTTGCCTTGTAGAATGAGTTAGGAAGTGTTCCTCCCTCTGCTATATTTTGGAAGAGTTTGAGAAGGATAGGTGTTAGCTCTTCTCTAAATGTTTGATAGAATTCGCCTGTGAAGCCATCTGGTCCTAGGCTTTTGTTTGTTGGAAGGTTTTTAATCACAGTTTCAATTTCAGTGCTTGTGATTGGTCTCTTCATATTTTCTATTTTTGCCCAATTCATTCTTGGCAGGTTGTGCATTTCTAAGAATTTGTCCATTTCTTCCAGGTTGTCCATTTTATTGGCATAGAATTGCTTGTAATCTCTCATGATCTTTTGTATTTCTGCAGTGTCAATTGTTACTTCTCCTTTTTCATTTCTAATTCTGTTGATTTGAGTCTTCTCCCTTTTTCCTTTTTTTTTGCGGTATGCGGGCCTCTCACCGTTGTGGCCTCTCCCATTGCAGAGCAAAGGCTCTGGATGCGCAGGCCCAGCGGCCATGGCCCATTGGCCCAGCCACTCCGCGGCATGTAGGATCCTCCCGGACCAGGGCACGAACCCGCTTCCCCCACATCGGCAGGCAGACTCTCAATGACTGCGCCACCAGGGAAGCTCCTCCCTTTTTATCTTGAGTCTGGCTAATGGATAATCAATTTTGTTTATCTTCTCAAAGAACCAGCTTTTAGTTTTATTGATCTTTGCTATCGTTTCCTTCATTTCTTTTTCATTTATTTCTGATCTGATCTTTATGATTTCTTTCCTTTTGCTAACTTTGGAGTTTTTTGGTTCTTCTTTCTCTGATTGCTTTAGGTGCAAGGTTAGCTTGTTTATTCAAGATGTTTCCTGTTTCTTAAGGTAGGATTGTATTGCTATAAACTTCCCTCTTAGAACTGCTTTTGCTGCATCCCATAGGTTTTGGGTCGTCGTGTCTCCATTGTCATTTGTTTCTAGGTATTTTTTGATTTCCTCTTTGATTTCCTCAGTGATCACTTCGTTATTAAGTTGTGTATTGTTTAGCCTCCATGTGTTTGTATTTTTAACAGATCTTTTCCTGTAATTGATATCTAGTCTCATAGCGTTATGGTCAGAAAAGATACTTGATACAATTTCAATTTTCTTAAATTTACCAAGGCTTGATTGGTGACCCAAGATATGATCTATCCTGGAGAATGTTCCATGAGCACTTGAGAAAAATGTGTATTCTGTTGTTTTTGGATGGAATGTCCTATAAATATCAGTAAAGTCCATCTTGTTTAATGTATCATTTAAAGCTTGTGTTTCCTTATTTATTTTCATTTTGAATGATGTGTCCATTGGTGAAAGTGGGGTGTTAAAGCCCCCTACTATGAATGTGTTACTGTCGATTTCCCCTTTTATGGCTGTTAGTATTTGCCTTATGTATTGAGGTTCTCCTATGTTGGGTGCATAAATATTTACAGTTGTTATATCTTCTTCTTGAATCGATCCCTTGGTCATTATGTAGTGTCCTTCTTTGTCTCTTGTAATAGTCTTTATTTTAAAGTCTATTTTCTCTGATATGAGAATTGCTACTCCAGCTTTCTTTTGGTTTCCATTTGCATGGAATATCTTTTTCCATCCCCTCACTTTCAGTCTGTATGTGTCTCTAGGTCTGAAGTGGGTCTCTTGTAGACAGCATATATATGGGTCTTGTTTTTGTATCCATTCAGCCAATCTGTGTCTTTTGGTGGGAGCATTTAATCCATATACATTTAAGGTATTTATCGATATGTATGTTCCTATTCCCATTTTCTTAATTGTTTTGGGCTTGTTATTATAGGTCTTTTCCTTCTTTTGTGTTTCTTGCCTAGAGAAGATCCTTTAGCATTTGTTGTAAAGGTGGTTTGGTGGTGCTGAACTCTCTCAGCTTTTGCGTGTCTGTAAAGGTTTTAATTTCTCCATTAAATCTGAATGATATCCTTGCTGGGTAGAGTAATCTTTATTGTAGGTTTTTCTCCTTCATCACTTTAAATATGTCCTGCCAGTCCCTTCTGGCTTGCAGAGTTTCTGCTGAAAGATCAGCTGTTAACCTTATGGGGATTCCCTTGTGTGTTATTTGTTGTTTTTCCCTTGCTGCTTTTAATATGTTTTGTTTGTGTTTAATTTTTGATAGTTTGATTAGTACGTGTCTTGGCGTGTTTCTCCTTGGATTTATCCTGTATGGGACTCTCTGTGCTTCCTGGACTTGATTAACTATTTCCTTTCCCATATTAGGGAAGTTTTCAACTATAACCTCTTTAAATATTTTCTCAATCCCTTTCTTTTTCTCTTCTTCTTCTGGAACCCCTATAATTGGAATGTTGGTGCATTTAATGTTGTCTCAGAGGTCTCTGAGACTGTCCTCAGTTCTTTTCATTCTTTTCTCCTTATTCTGCTCTGCACTAGTTATTTGCAGTATATCTTCCAGGTCACTTCTCTGTTCTTTTGCCTCAGTTATTCTGCTATTGATCCCGTCTAGAGTATTTTTAATTTATTTTATTGTGTTGTTCATCGTTGCTTGTTTCATCTTTAGTTCTTCTAGGTCCTTGTTAAATGTTTCTTGCATTTTCTCTATTCTGTTTCCAAGATTTTAGATCCTCTTTACTATCATTATTCTGAATTCTTTTTCCGGTACACTGCCTATTTCCTCTTCATTTGTTAGGTCTGGTGGGTTTTTTCCTTGCTCCTTCATCTGCGGTGTGTTTTCTGTCTTCTCATTTTGCTTATCTTACTGTGTTTGCGGTCTCCTTTTTGCAGACTGCAGGTTCGTAGTTCCCATTGTTTTTGGTGTCTGTGCGCAGTGGCTAAGGTTGGTTCAGTGGATTGTGTAGGCTTCCTGGTGGAGGGGACTAGTGCCTGTGTTCTGGTGGATGAGGCTGGATCTTGTCTTTCTGGTGGGCAGGTCCACATCTGGTGGTGTGTTTTGGGGTGTCTGTGGACTTATTATTTTAGGCAGCCTCTCTGCTAATGGGTGGGGTCGTGTTCCTGTCTTGCTAGTTGTTTGGCATAGGGTGTCCAGCACTGTAGCTTGTTAAGGTCGTTGAGTGAAGCTGGGTGTTGGTGTTGAGATGGAGATCTCTGGGAGATTTTCACTGTTTGATATTATGTGGAGCTGGGAGGTCTCTTGTGGACCAGTGTCCTGAAGTTGGCTCTCCCACCTCAGAGGCACAGCACTGACTCCTGGCTGCAGCACCAAGAGCCTACACGGCTCTCTAGCTTCCTATCCCAGCTATACTAAATTCCTTGCAGTTCCCTTGATTCATTTGCCAATTCACGCTGCCCCGCCTGTTTGGAGCATTTTTATATAGTTTGTGGATATCTACCTGTATTTACATTTATATTCAGGGTCTTTATAACATTAAAAACTGCATAGTAAGCATTCTTAAATGCATGATGCTTTTCTTTTGTATCCATTAACTACTAGCTAACAGCTACCTTAGAGGAATCCTTAGTTACTTCCTAGGTGGAAAATGGCAGTCAGAATTTGATCTGGAAGGGAGATGTCTGGATGATTTTCTTGATTATCCAGAAACGTCTGTATAAATGACTTGCTCATGATTTATCTTGTAGTTAGGTGCCATAGGTGAACCAGTCTAAGTCTACATTCAACAAGCCAACGTTCAAATCAGTCTCCTATTCTGTGCAGAAATCCTCTGTGCTAACACATCCACGATGTGGTTGTCCAGCTTCTGCTTGAAATCTCTAGTGCAAGAGAATTTGCAAAATCACATGGTAACGTCCCAGATGGGAACAGTCCTAATACCAAGCTGAAGTTCCCCTGTACTTAGACCCCATGTTTCTGATGTTGTCTTGTGTTTTTCAGGTTGTCTTATTCCTCTACTATGAATTGTTCTTCAAATTAAGAACTTTTATGTCCCCATTAAGTTTCCTCTTCTACAGATTAAATATCAGTATTTATTTCAGCCTTTTCCCATAGTGCTGAACTCAGGGCCCCACCCTGTCCTGGCTGCTTTCCTCAGCAAGGCCTTCAGTTTGTCATTGATTCTCTTAAAACGTGGTACCCGTAACATTTAGCGTAGATTGGAACTATTACTGATACTTTACTGTACCCTAAAGTTGCATTGGCCTTTTTCAGAATTAAATTACTAATGAAATAAACTAAAATTCCTTCATCCTTATACATGTGTTGTTAAGGGATCCTCCTTGCCTTTTTGTTTGTTTGTCCGTTCATTCATTCTTATATTCAACATTTTTTTCTCGTAGGCATTTCCTTTTGGGGTTAGCTACTTAGTTAAGCAATTTGTATATTTGAATTTCTGTTTTAAATTCCTGCAAATTTTGTAATCCACAAATTTAATGAGAACATTTTTAATGCCTTGATTTGAGGTATTTGCTTACTATTGCTAGATTATGGAAATTTTAGATAAGCAAAGCATGGTCCCTTCCTTTTAATTGTTCAAAGTCTAATAATTATCTAAGTAATTGAATACAATAAAATAAGTGCTGACAAAATTTCCACAAGACACAGGGGAAATGAAATTATTAGATCTGTGTTATAGAAAGTCAGTTCTGTTGCAAAATGCTGAGAAACTGCTTAATCGGATACTGTAATAACATAAAGTAGATGGTTGGATCAGTAGCAGAGTGATTACAGTGCAGAAGGATTCAGGAAGTGGAATTAAAAGGAGTTGGTGAGTCACTCCCTGGATGTGAGAGGTAAAACAGGCAGTGGCATCTAGGTTTTACCATTGAAATGGGAAAGACAGAAAGAGAAATATGTTTGACAGGGAATGAGCTGAGTTCAGTTGTGGGGATGGCAAATTCAAAGGGCCTGTGTGGTACATGTCATTGAATATGTACAAGAGATAGTTTAGAGCTTATTTGAGAGATCTGTGTTAAAAATGAAATATTGAGCATAATCAGTGTATACATTGTGGGAACCATGGGGAGAAGTTGATATTGCTGAGGGAAAGCATCTAAAGTAAGTAGGGGGCCAAGGATGAACCATGTAAAGGATGAGTGGAGGAAAAAGCCAAGGGAAGAGCGAGCTTCAAGGAGGGGGTCACTAATGTGAAAGCTTCTTATTCGTTGTTTGTTTATTGTCTCTCTTCTGGTCTAGGATACAAGCTGCTAGAATATAAACTTTAGGATGGTGGGAAACATACATGTCATTCTTATTCTCTACTGTATTCTTTTTTTTTAACATCTTTATTGGAGTATAATTGCTTTACAATGGTGTGTTAGTTTCTGCTTTATAACAAAGTGAATCAACTGTACATATACGTATATCTCCATACCTCCTCCCTCTTGCATCTCCCTCCCACCCTCCCTATCCCACCCCTCTCGGTGGTCACAAAGCACTGAGCTGATCTCCCTGTGCTATGCAGCTGCTTCCCACTAGCTATCTATTTTACATTTGGTAGTATATATAAGTCCATGCCACTCTCTCACTTCGTCCCAGCTTACCCTTCCCCCTCCCTGTGTCCTCAAGTCCATTCTCTACGTCTGCATCTTTATTCCTTTCCTGCCCCTAGGTTCCTCAGAACCATTTTTTTTTTTTTTTAGATTCCATATATATGTGTTAGCATACAGTATTTGTTTTTCTGTTTCTGACTTACTTCACTCTGTATGACAGACTCTAGGTCCATGCACCTCACTACAAATAACTCAATTTCGTTTCTTTTTATGGTTGAATAATATTCCATTGTATATATGTGCCACATCTTCTTTATCCATTCATCTGTTGATGGACACTTAGGTTGTTTCCATGTCCTGGCTATTGTAAGTAGAGCTGCAATGAACATTGTTGTACATGACTCTTTTTGAATTATGATTTTCTCAGGGTATCTACTGTATTCTTAGCACATGATTGGCAAGCAGTTGATATTTGTTGAGCAAATGAATATAGGAATGTGTGCATTTATGCAGGATAGGACAAAAGGACAATAAGGCCTTCTATATATCTTTGGAATCCTCTGCCACGTAGACATATATCACTTAATCAGTCAGTATTCGTTGAGTAAGGTTTTTTGACCATCTCAAAAACTTTCTAAATAGTATTAGCCAGTCCCTTCTTCTCTATTATATCCAAAAGAGATGTATGGTATTGAGAAGACAGAGTACTAAAACTAGCTATCAAGATATCTTATGTTGCATCCCAGATATGTTGGCTGCTTGACTTTCTGGGACTCAGTTTCCAAGTCTACACGATGAAAGTATTGGACAAATGATCTTTAAGAGTTCCTCCCCTTTTAACATGCTTTTATTCTAGGATATCATGAAATATTATTTCAGATACTTTGCTGAAATACACATATATAGTATATCAGTACTCTCCCAATCTACTACTTCAGAAATTATATACAACAACGATGATGATAAGGTAATGGTTGAGTAGCTTCTATCTGACAAGACCTCCTGCAGATATACAATGACAAACTATGAATAAAATACAGAAAACTACTACTTGGAGGCTCTGGTAAGTGAACAGAAATCAGCATATTTTAGAGGGGAGTGAAAACTTAGAGGAAGTGAATGACAGAGTGAATTTCCTATTTTGCGGGCCTTGTCCTGAGGCCGGTGAAATTATGGCATTGATGGTATAGGACAGCTAACATTCTGGTGAAAAGCCCACTTTGTCTCTGGTGGGAGGAAGGGCTTGGGGAACCAGAGAGCCAGAGGAGGGGAACCTTGATTCTGTATATAATCCTGAATCTCTGGCTGACTCTTGACCCATGATTGCATGGGAGAAACTGGGAGCAGTCAGAGCTAAGGTCTGAGCTGCCGTGCACCTCAGATGTTACAGAGTTTGCAGTTTAAGTCTGAACAAGCCGTTTCCTTGTAAAACAGAACCATAACACTCTTCAAAGATGTGTAATAGAATTCAGTTTCTGGACATTCACAATGTCCAGGATACAGTCCAAAGTTGAGCCAGGATGTTATGACCCATTCTCAAGAAAAAAGACAATCAGCTCCCTTTCCTCAGCTGCCGCTAAGGTGCTTGGTCCTTCTGAGGAAGCTAAGGCCGCGTTGGGGTGCAGCCCTCACTTCATCCGGTGACTAGCATCGCTCCTGGCAGCACCTGGCTAGCACTCACCCACACTGTGGCCTCCGTCTCGGAGCTCGCCTGCATCTACTTGGCCCTCATCCTGCACTACTGAGGTGACGGTCATGGAGGATAAGATCAATGCCTTCATTAAAGCAGCAGGTGTAAATGTTGAACCTTTCTGGCCAGGCTTGTTTGCAAATGCTTTGGCCAGCCAGTGTGGACCTGCCCCAGCAGCTGGTGCTGCCCCAGCAGGAGGTCCTACCCCCTCCCCCAGTGCTGTCCCAGCTGAGGAGAAGAA
Organism: Delphinus delphis; assembly: GCF_949987515.2. Lineage (NCBI taxonomy): Eukaryota > Metazoa > Chordata > Mammalia > Artiodactyla > Delphinidae > Delphinus > Delphinus delphis. The sequence goes on from NC_082688.1 coordinate 106,997,845, forward strand.
AGTGGAAGCAAAGAAAGAAGAATCTGAAGAGTCTGATGATGACATGGGCTTTGATTTTTTTGACTAAACTAAACTTCTTTAGTAACACAAAAAGCTGGGCTCTTTGCAAAAAACAAAAGACAATCAGCAATTGCCAACCCCAAGATGACTCAGATGTTCACGGGATCGTACAAGATCTTTCGAGCAACTGTTGAAACTGCCCAACTTTCCATAAAGGAAACTATGCTTAAAGTGAGACAAAAGACAGGAAACCTCAGCAGAGAAATAGAAAACATTAAGAAGAGTCAAATGGAACTCAACATGTTTTGAAAAATTTGTATCTGAAATAAAATATTCACTAGGCTAAATGACAGAGGACAGAAACAGTAAAATTGAAATTAGAGCAATAGAAATTATTTGGAGAAATAAAGAGAGAAGAGAAATTATGGAAAAATAAACAGAGCCTCAAGAATATGTGGAACAATATCAATATAGTATATATATAATTACAGATCCAGGAGAGAATAGACAGAATAGGTAGAAAAAATATTTAAAGAAATAATGTTCAGAAACTAAAAATTTGGTGAATATTCTGAATTCAAAAAACTCAGCAAGCCCCAAACAGGATAAGTATGAAGAAAATCATGCTAGGCACATCATAGTCAGACTGTCAATGAACCATGATAACATGAAGATCTTGAAAGCTGCCAGATAAAAACAACACATTACATACACAGAGACAATTCAAATGACCGTGGACTATTCATCAGAAATCATGGTGACTAGAAGACAAAACTTTTAAAGTGTTGAAAGGAGTAAAACCTATCAACCCTGAATTCTGTATCTGGTGAAAGTATCTTTCAAGGAGGAAGGTGAGACAACATTTTCAGATAAAAAGAAGCTAAGAATTTGTCACCAAGAGACGTTCACTATGAGAAATGTTAAAGGAAGTTCTTCAGACTGAAGGGAAATAATACCAGAGGGAAACCTGAATACTCAAAATGATTGAAGAATATTGAAAATGGTAAATTCTAGGTAAATATAACAAGCTATTTTGTTTCTTTTTAGTGTCTTTAAAATATGTATGACTACTTAAAGCAAAAACAATGGCATTGGGGGCTTCCCTGGTGGCGCAGTGTTTAAGAATCTGCCTGCCAGTGCAGGGGACATGGGTTCGAGCCCTGGTCCGGCAAGATCCCACATGCCGCGGAGCAGCTAAGCCCGTGCACCACAACTACTGAACCTGCGCTCTAGAGCCTGTGAGCCACAACTACTGAGCCCGCGTGCCACAACTACAGAAGCCTGTGCTCCACAACGAGAAGCCACCACAGTGAGGAGCCCGCACACAGCAACGAAGACCCAATGCAGCCAAAAATAAATAAATATATAAATAAATTCATTAAAAAAACAAAAACAAACTATGGCATTGCCTTTGTGGTGTTTATAGTATATGTAGACATATTACGTATGGAAACTATGTCATTAAAAATGACTGGGTGTGGTGTGGCTGAATGGATATAGATCAGTACAGCTTCAAGGTTTTTACATATTACGTAATGTGGGCTAATATTTAAATTAACAATATATATTATAATCCCTAGAGCAGAGTTTCTCGAACTTGGCGCTGTTGACATTTGGGCTAGATAATTCTTTGTTGTGAGAAACTGTCCTGTGCATTGTAGATTGTTTGGCAGTATCCCTGGCCTGCCACTAGATGCCAGTAGCATTCTTCTCCTCCAACCCCAGTAGTCTTCGTCATTGACAGATGTTCTCTTGGGGCAAAATCACCCCTAGCTGCGAACCATTGTCTTAAACAGTCACTTCTTAAAAATGTTAAGAGGTATAATTAAAAGATTAATACATTAAAGTGCAATTCTAAAAAGTATTTAAATAATTCAAAAGAAAGTGGGAAAGAAGAAACAGCAATAAAAACTGAAGGGGCAAACAGAAAATAAATGCTAGACTAAAATCCAGCTGTATCGATATTTAATATTGGTGAGCTAAATGCTCCAATTAAAAGGCAGAGACTGTCAGAATGAATTAAAGAAAAAAGCAAGGGAGTTCCCTGGTGGCCTAGTGGTTAGGATTCCAAGGCTTTCACTGCTGAGGGCTCGGGTTTGGTCCCTGGTTGGGGAACTGAGATCCCTCAAGCTGCGTGGTGTGGCCAAAAAAAAGAAGAAAAAAGCAAGATGCAAATATTGCTGTGTACAAGAGATGCATTTTGAATATAAAGAGACAGATTGAAAATAAATGGGTGGGCAAAATGTGCCATGAAAATAATAAGTATAAAAAAGAAGTAGCTTTATTAATTCCAGATTAAAAAAAAAAACTTCAAGACACAGAATATTATCAAATAAAGAGGGTCATTCCATAATAATAAAATTCATCAGGACAACATAATGATTTATATATAAAAATAAATATTTATGCCTGATAGCCAAAATTGATGGAAATGAAGAAATAAGCAATTCTGTGATGATTGTAGATTGTTTAAACTGCCCTCTCAGCAAGTAATAGAACAACTAAACTAAAAACAACAACAAAACAAGTAGAGACAGAATCTGAACAATACTCTCTGATGTTCATTGAATACTACTTCCCAACTTCTGCACAATAAACAACATGCAAGAGCACATGGTATATTTTCTAAGAGAGAATATACGCTGGGCTATTAAATAAATATCAATAAATCTAAAAGGATTGAAACCATACAGTATATAATCCCTGATCACAAAGTAATTATATTAGAAATCAGTTAACACTAAGGTATCGAGGAATACCCAGAGTATTTCTAAATTAAACAACATGCTTGTAAATAATCTGTAACTCAAAGATGAAATCAGAAAGGAAATTAGGAAATATTTTGAACTGAATGATAATATCAAAATTTGTAGAATATAGCTAAAGCAATGTTTAGAGAGAAACTTATAATGTTAAAGTGCTAATATAAAACAAGAAGAAAGGTCTAAAATCACCGACTTAAGCTCCAACTTAAGAAACTGGGAAAAAAATTAGCAAAGTAACTTGAAAGAATGAAATGATAAAAATAAGAGCAGAAAGGAACAAAATAACTAGAACTAATAAGTTTAGCAAGGTTGCTCGGTACAAGTGTACAAAATCTAACTGGCAATAAGCAATCTTAAAATGAATAAAGTACTTAGTAATACATTTAACAAAAGGGCAGGATCTATACAAAACACAAAAGAAAACACAAAACATTGCTGAGAGAAGTTAAAGGACATCTAAATAAAAGGAGAAACACATGTTCATGGATTGGAAGACAGTATGGTTAAGATCAGTCAGTAATGGGCTGAGTTATGTAAAGGACCCAATAGTAAATACTTTAGGCTTTGAGGGTCATGAAATCTTTGTTGCAGCTGCTCCACTCTGCTGTTACAGCATGAAAACAGCAATAGATAATGTATCAATGAATGGATGGTGCTGTGTTCCAGTAGTATCTTACAGGCATACCTCATTTTATTGCATTTTCATCTTATTGTGCTTTTCAGATATTGTGTTCTTTACAAATTGAAGGTTTGTGGCAATCCTATGTCAAGCAAGTCTTTCAGTGCCACTTTTCCAACAGCATTTGCTTACTTCATGTCTCTGTTGCATTTTGGTAATTCTGAAAATATTTCAAATCCTCCACCAGCAGAAAGATTATGACTTGCTAAAGGCTCAGATGATGGTTAGCATTTTTTAGCAACAAAATATTTTAAAATTAAGGTATGTACATTTTATTTTTTAAGACATATTGATGTTGCGCACTTAATAGACTACAGTATAGTGTAAACATAACTTACATGCATTGGGAAAGCAAAAAATTTGTGACTCGCTTTGTTGCAATATTCACTTAATTGCAGTGGTCTGGAACCAAACCTGCAATGTCTCTGAGGTATGCCTGCATTTACAAAAACAAGCAGGGGCCTGGATTTGGCTTGTGGGCTATAGTTTGCTGACCTCTCATTAAGATGCTAATTCTCTCCAAATTGATTTATTGATTCAGTGCAACTCCTATCAAAATTCCAATAGATGTCTTTGTAGAAATTGCCAAGATTATCCTGAAATTTATATGGAACTGCAGAGTTACTAGAATAGCCAAAACAACTTTGAAAAAAAATAGCTAAATTATTTACATTACTTGATTTGAAATTTTACTATCAGGTTACAGTAATCAAGAGAATGTGGTATATTGGCTTAAGGATAGATATATAAATCCATGGAACAAGATAGAGGGTCTAGAGATAAACTCTCCCATTTGTGGTCAATTTTTGCCAAAGGTGCCTAGACAATTTTATAGGTAAAGGAGAGTTTTTTTCAACTAATGGCATTGGAACAACTGGACTGATAAAAGATAGATCTAGACCTTTACTTCCATCCACAAAAATTAACTCAGAATATATTATAGACCAAAACATAAGAGCTAAAGGTATACAATTTCTTGAAGAAAACACAGGAGAAAATATTTATGACCATAGATTAGGCAAAGATTTCTTAGATAAGACACTAAAAGTGACCGAAAGCAGATTAGTGATTTCCTAGTATTGGTTGTGGAGGGGAAGGTATGGACTGCAAAGATGCACAAGGGTATCCCAGCAAACACCATGTAGGATAACCAAAAGGAAATTTTTACTTAGATGTATTGAGTTCAGCTATTGAACAGTAAGGCAAAGAGAATATCACAAAATTAACCAAAGAGAAAAGACAAATTACATACATGGTGAAACAAAATTAGAAGAGAAAAAAACAATTTGGTAAAATTAAACATCTACTTATAAAAAAAAAAAAATCTACTTATGATAAAAGCTCTTAGCAGAGTTGGATTTGAAAGGAATTTATTTAATCTGATACAGGGTAGCTACAAAAACAAAAATATACAAAAAGCAAATCTTTCATTTGACAAAGATGCCTGCCATTGCTACTCATAGCTGACTCAGGAAGACAAGAAGGAAAAATAAAAGGTATTAGGATTGAAATGAAAGAAGCAAAATTGCTATTAGTTGGGTTTTTTTGGCCATGCAGTACGTGGAATCTTAATTCCCTGATCAGGGGTTAAACCTGCCCCCCTGCATTGGGAGCGCAAAATCTTAACCATTGGACCACCAGGGAAGTCCCTGCTCTTAGTTGTTGATTATATGCTTCTCTACATAGGAAACTGAAAGAATCTTGAAATTGTAGGCATTTCTCTACACCAAACATAATTTTGAAGACATACAACTAAAATGCTGTAAAAATATAATGTTCCTAGGAGTATATCTAAGAAAAGATATGAAAGATGTTTATTGAGAGAATTTTAAAACTTTATTGAAAAATTAAGAAAGCTTTGAAAAGTAGAGGGACACTATGCTCATAGACAAGGATATTAAATATTACAAAGATGTCTCCAAATCAATCTATAAAGTCAGTGCCATCTTATTAAAACACCAGTGGGTTTTTAAGTGGAATTTGATAAAAGTTACATGAAAGAGCAAAGGATCAAGGGGAACCAAGGTTCTCTTGAAGAGCAAGAAGGAGGGAAGAGGATTCTAGGAGACTTAGCCTACTAAATACAAAGTTTATTCTAAAAGCCATGGATGGACTTGCTGCAGCTAGACAAGTGCGACAGAATAGAGAGGCCAACGTGTGGAAAGTTAGTGGCATTGCAGGTCAATGAAAGAAGTGGCATTGCAGGTCAATGAAGAATCATAGCATTCTCTGGAGTAGGAAATCAGTAAGTAATACCTAATTGTGAAAAATAGCCAAAAATTAAAAACAAAAAACAGCTGAAAGAGTTGAAAATGGTTGCTTCTGGGGAAAGGGAATTAGATGATGTGTGAGCAGGAAACAGAACTTCCTTTTTAAAAAATAATTTTTTAGAAACTGTCTTTTAAATTAGTAATGTGAATAACTGAACAGTGAAAAAATTTAATTAAAAAATATTGTATCTTGTAAAAGGATTTTTTTTTTAAAATACATTTATCAAACATGCTTTGGTTTATCCTCCTGATACTACAAGCCATGACCAGCATGTTAGGGCAACTCTGATTTATAGGAACATATTGAAATTTACATACACATAATTTTGTTTGTTTTTTGCAGTGCAAAGCTTTTTACAGTCTTTAAGTGATTATCATTTTTGATGTTAGAAATAAGTTGTCATTTGATAGTTTTATGTTGTGTACTTTTGGTTCTCAGCATACTGAGTTTGAAATTATTTCATTGACTTCTAAGTATAATCTTTCTTAGTATTAAGTTGTTATTGCTTTAAGAGAGATGTTAACAGTCTTTCCTCATTTTTCTCCTTTTTTAAATAACAGAAATGAGCAAGGGGTTTGATGTAAGTATTAGCAGTGTTCTGTTCTGGTTAAGCATCATCTGGAGTTTTAGTCTTCCTGTTGCTGTACTTTAAGAGTACCATTAACAAAGTAAATGGTACCAAGACAAGAAGGAATGAGATGATGTTGGCCCTGATATTCATAAATATACTTAATATATTTAACTTGGAGAATAGAAGACTAAGGGAGAAACAACTCTTTCATATATTCCATAAGATGTCATGTGAAATGGGGAACTTGTACTGAAATCACAGTAAACAACAATAGAGGAAGTTACAGAGCAATAAGTTTTGCTTAGTAGGAGGAAGAACTTTCTAGGAACTAGGGATACCTAGCACTGTAGGAAGCTGGCTCTGAAGAGTGGAGCTCCTTTTCTGTGGAAGTATTTAAGTATGGGCTAGGTATCCTTCTATTAAATTCCTGTGAGATGGCTTCTTCACTGTATGAAAATTGATCTCTAAGCTTTAAAAGTTTTCAGATTATTTTGTGACATTGAGATACTTGCTTAGCTTTGAAGTATTTTGTGTTTTTCAGACCAGTGAATGGAGGTTAAGCTATGTCAATAAGGAATTTGCTGTTTGCCCCTCTTACCCACCAATTGTCATAGTGCCCAAAGCCATCGATGATGAAGCTCTTCGGAAGGTAGCTACGTTTCGACATGGAGGACGCTTCCCAGTACTCAGCTATTATCATAAAAAAAATGGAATGGTAAGTGAACAATAAATACTACTGCTTAATCGACTGGAAGACTTGATTTGAGGTTCGTAGAAATGTTCCCCTTTTCTGTGTACCTGTTCATTGAAGTGATTAGTCTCTCCCGCTGGGACTTCTGTTATTTAAGCTTTAGGGAATCAGGAGTAGAGTGTTTTCTGTGATCAGGACATGACTTTGAATTCTTTCCATGATGCTGCTTAACCTTAGAAAAGCCCAAAGAAGTGTATCTTTAGGACTCAGTACAAAGGGAGCTAATGTTTAGTTTATACTTAAAATGAACACTCTTAGGTAGAAAAATAAATTTCTCTGACCGGAATAATGGTATGATACTTTATTTTAATTATTCTCACCAGATTTTCCTGTGAAAGGTAAATTGAACGGACGTTTTTATTTTCAGAAGGGAAAAGAGTGACACATGTCATTAGTCACAACTTAAGTAAACACAGGAGTCAGGAATTGAATAGGCAAGTGCTCACTGTGTGTTCGTTTCCTAAATATTTTCGAAGTTTATTTCTCTCCTCTTATTTTCTCTTTGTCAGTAAACTCTGCTTCTCATTTTGAATCCAATAGTAAATGAGTGGGTAAGTTATAGCTATCTTCCATTTTCCTTTTTCCCCTGGTAGTAAGTCAAGTGTAGATATTTAGGATAAAGGGATTTCTAGAAATCAGGTCACCTATCTTGCCTGCTCAGCAGTATTTCTCTTTACTAGGGTTCACCATAAAGCATTTTAACAACTCATAAAATATATTATTGCGTCCAGTTACATGGTAAGTGCAGTCTGAGAGTTAGCCATTGTCATCCTCTGGATGACCTTCCTTATGTTAAATTTCAGGGTAGTTAAGATAACAGTATGTATTATGGCACTGGTCCCCAACCTTTTTGGCACCAGGGACTCTTCATGGAAGACAGTTTTTCCACTGAAAGGATGGGGGGTGGCTCAGGCGGTAATGCAGGTGATGGGTAGCGGCAGATGAAGCTTCGCTTGCCCACCTACCACTCACCTCCTACTCTGAGGCCTGGTTCCTAACAGGCTGTGGGCTGGTACCAGTCTGCGGCCTGGGGGTTGGGGACCTCTGTATTATGGGACGAGCTTGAAATAATTCTAAACCATTCGCCAGGGAATAGATCAGTATAACAGATACTGATTTCTTGAGAAAAGTTTCAAAAGCAGACTTCAAAGTATGTAGTGTTTGGTCTTTGGAGTCAAGTGGTTAAGTCCTGGAATACTGGAAGAAGGCCACTGGAGAATAAAGAATAAATAAGTAGTTTTCAAGATATTGAAAGTGATTCCCGAAACAAGAAAAATAGTACATAAATTTTTTTTATTTTACCATCGGTGCCTTTTCTCTTTATAATTCTTGATAAAACCTGCCAACCCTAAGTTTATGTAGTTGAAGCCAAAGTTTCCTGGTGTGTAGGCTGTTATCATTATCTAAATTACAGGCCCAGATCTGCTGGATAATTAATTCACTGACTAAATGAATTGTAATATTTGATCTTAAAGAGGAACTATAATTTATTATGTGAAAGTATTTTGAGATAGTAGGAAGAAAAATCGTGTAAAAGTGCAAGTCTTGTTTTTGTTTTACAATGATTAACTATTGTCAATACATAGAAACATTTCTTTGTTTTAGGATCAAATTCATCTCCAAAGTGACACAATTTTTTTATTCTTTTAAACATCTTTATTGGAGTATAATTGCTTTACAATGATGTGTTAGTTTCTGCTGTATAACAAAGTGAATCAGCTATACGTATAACTTATATCCCTATATCCCCTCCCTCTTGCGTCTCCCTCCCATCCTCCTTATCCCGCCCCTCTAGGTGGTCACAGAGCACCGAGCTGATCTCCCTGTGCTATGCGGCTGCTTCCCACTAGCTATTGGTTTTACATTTAGTAGTGTATATATGTCCATGCCACTCTCTCACTTCGTCCCAGCCTACCCTTCCCCCTCCCTGCATCCTCAAGTCCATTCTCTAGTAGGTCTGCGTCTTTATTCCCTTCATGCCTCTAGGTTCTTTTTTTTAAAACAGAGAACAGGGGTCTTTATTTATTTATAAATTTATTTATTTATTTTGGGCTGTGTTGGGTCTTCGTTTCTGTGTGAGGGCTTTCTCTAGTTGTGGCAAGCGAGGGCCACTCTTCATCGTGGTGCACGGGCCTCTCACTATCGCAGCCTCTCTTGTTGCAGAGCACAGGCTCCAGACGCGCAGGCTCAGTAGTTGTGGCTCACGGGCCTAGTTGCTCCGCAGCATGTGGGATCTTCCCAGACCAGGGCTTGAACCTGTGTCCTCTGCATTAGCAGGCAGATTCTCAACCACTGCGCCACCAGGGAAGCCCCCACCTAGGTTCATCATGACCATTTTCTTTAGATTCCATATATATGTGTTAGTATACGGTATTTGTTTTTCTCTTTCTGACTTACTTCACTCTGTATGACAGACTCTAGGTCCATCCACCTCACTACAGATAACTCAATTTCATTTCTTTTTATGGCTGAGCAATATTGCATTGTATATATGTGCCACATCTTCTTTATCCATTCATCTGTCAGTGGACACTTAGGTTGCTTCCATGTCCTGGCTATTGTAAATAGAGCTGCAATGAACACTGTGGTACATTACTCTTTATAGAATTGTTTTTTGAGATACTCTTAATGTAGCTAATTCATTTCTGCTTTCAGAAACTTTAAAAAGCAGCTACTGTTAAATTTTAGACTCTATTGTCCTTGTAGGTTATTATGCGAAGTGGTCAGCCACTCACTGGCACAAATGGGAGACGGTGCAAAGAAGATGAGAAGCTGATAAATGCTACCCTCAGGGCAGGAAAGCGTGGCTACATCATTGACACCCGACCTCTAAACGTAGCTCAGCAAGCTAGAGCCAAAGGAGGCGGCTTTGAACAAGAAGCTCATTATCCCCAGTGGAGGCGGATTCATAAGTCCATTGAGAGGTAAAAGATTTGGGAGACAGTACTGGACTCTTATTTGAAGATACTTAGAGTGGGTGAGCCCTTAGCTGTTCAAAAATCACAAGTTTTCAAATGAACCTTCATATTAACTTGAGTCAAAAATTGGCTGGATATCCTGTCCTTGTGTTTTTTGTTTTTTTTTTTGCGATACGCGGTCCTCTCACTGTTGTGGCCTCTTCCGCTGCGGAGCACAGGCTCCAGACGCACAGGCTCAGCAGCCATGGCTCACGGGCCCAGCCGCTCTGCGGCATGTGGGATCTTCCTGGACCGGGGCACGAAGCCGTGTCCCTTGCATCGGCAGGCGGACTCTCAACCACTGCGCCACCAGGGAAGCCCTGTCCTTGTGTTTTATAAGATAAGCAGAAAACTTATGGTGGATGCTCAGAAGTGAGTTTTGATCAGATAGCATTTTTTCTCTGTTAGCTCTGAAATTTCATCACCATGAGGTCTGCTCCTCTACTTGTAGATCAGCAGTCACCAAACTTACTGAAAAGATATGCTACACATAATTATATTTTCCTAAGTCAAAAAGACTTAGACATTTAATTTCCCTGATACACACTTATTTTCACACCTTGTTTCCTCTACCTATATCATCTCCTTTATGCTTGCAATTAGTGGTTTATAATTGCTTCTGGGTGGGTGAGTGGGTAGGAGTTAGAGTTAATAAAACAATGGGATCTGAGCTGGCCTTGGGCATCCCTGCTGTGACAGTACAGGTGTCCAGAGTTGATTCTGTGGGAACGGGACACAGATGTTAGTGATGCTGTTTTGTGACCTGTCACAAAAAGCAGTGCTGTGGCCCTCTTCTCAGTCAGATAATTCAGTTATGCAAACTGCGTTTAATCTGTTCAGTTGAGGAAGAGTTTACCATCGCAGGCATTCTAAGCATTTCACACTCATGTTTAAATATTAGTTTTTCAGTCTTTAACCCTATAAGTTATTATATAGCAAGGTAAATATTTTTATAGTATTTGGAGCTGCTTTTGCCCTTGGATATATATTGGAGGCTGAGTTTTTGATTTGGTTTCTTCCTTCATTGTTCTATGTTCTGTTTTCTTTCTTTCTTCTTTTTAACTTTTTCTTGTTTTTGAAAGGTATCACATTCTTCAGGAGAGCTTAATCAAACTCGTGGAAGCTTGTAATGACCAAACACATAACATGGACCGATGGCTCAGTAGATTGGAGGCCTCCAACTGGCTGACTCACATCAAGGAGATTCTGACAACTGCCTGTCTGGCAGCTCAGTGTCTCGACAGGTAAAGTGCATCTCCAGGTTATAGAGTGGGCCACTCACACCAACAAGACTTCGCTTCCATCCAGACCTGTGGTTGTGTATCATGTTACTGTTCATGCCTGTCTGTATCTTATGTTTACATCATTTTACAAATAACTATAGAAGATAGTCAACGCCATTCAGTGTCAGTGAAGTATGTGTGTAGAGTCTGGCATTTAATTGATAATGTTTGTTGAATGAATGTGAACCATGTACATATACATGTCTTCCATGACAAAAATTTTTTAAGTATTAAAGGACCTATTTTTTTCTATAAAAATCCTTAAAATGTGAATCTACCAATTTTCCTTTTCTTAGACTGAAAAAGAATGAAAAGAAGTTTTCTTATTTCTCCTCAGAGGGCCAAACTTGGCCTTCAAGGAACTTTTGAAATAGCAATGAAAGGAAACATGTAATTTTGTTACACAGTAAATGATCCTTTCTAATGACTCAGCTATCTTGTTACAAACTACTTGATATGTGCAGTTATATCTGGATCTCAAGTTGAGAAAACCGGATGGTAGTGATGTGAAGTATATATGAAGTGATTTTATTCACTCAGTTGAAAGTTGCTAATCCTCGAGACTTGAGGCAGAAGACTTGAACAGGGGCAGAAGGATTGGTATAAGTTGTTGCAGAAGCTTAGAATGCCCTTTTTATTTTAAACCTGTTTTTTTTTTAAAAAAATAAATTTATCTATTTATTTAGGGCCGCGTCGGGTCTTCGTTGCTGCATGCGGGCTTTCTCTAATTGCTGCAAGTGGGGCCTTCTCTTCATTGCAGTGCGTGGGCTTCTCATTGTGGTGGCTTCTCTTGTTGCAGAGTACAGGCTCTAGGCGTGTGGGCTTCAGTAGTTGTGGCACGCAGGCTCAGTAGTTGTGGCACACAGGATTAGTTGCTCCGCAGCATGTGGGATCTTCCGGGACCAGGGCTCAAACCCGTGTCCCCTGCATTGGCAGGTGGATTCTTAACCACTGCACCACCAGGGGAAGTCGTTTTAAAATGTTATACGCTTGCAAAGATGGGGTGGAGGGCAGTGCTGAACTTCCTAGCAGCCAATTCAAAGACAGAGAACACTTTGCTTAAAAATGAACCTACATAATCATGAATTTCAATTAGAACCCCGATCTGCATTCACACAGGATGCTGCAACAGGCCCTAGAAGAGCTGGCTAAGTCCTTGTCTTGGTCCATCTCTACTCTAATGTCTTCATTAGCTTCCACAGAGAATAGATGTCTCCTCGATAAGGCATCAGTTACTCCACTTGAAAGCAGATGGGACAAAGACTGAAAGGAGGTTTTCTGAAAACCAGATTTTTTTTTTTTTTTTTTTGCGGTATGCAGGCCTCTCACTGTTGTGGCCTCTCCTGTTGCGGAGCACAGGCTCCGGACGCGCAGGCTCAGCGGCCATGGCTCACGGGCCCAGCCGCTCTGCGGCGTGTGGGATCTTCCCAGACCGGGGCACGAAACCGTGTCCCCTGCATCGGCAGGCGGACTCTCAACCACTGCGCCACTAGGGAAGCCCTACATATATAATTTCATTTAAGCTTCCAAACAACAATTGTTATGTATTATTACCCTACCTCTATAGATAAGGAAAAATAAAATCAGAGTAAGTTGCCTGAGTTGTACTGATTACAGCCCAAGTGGCAGTGCTGAGATTCCAACCTTTTTGTAAGAAATAATTAAGGAATAACACAGATAGACCCCTGAGTGTATGTCTCTGGATCATTTCCTGGATCTTTAAATGGCTGTTGTTCTGCTCTGGTATTTTCTATGCTATTTTGTTTGTTTGTTGTTGTTGTTTTTGGTTTAAGTAACATCAGGGATGGTTAACATACAAACTTTTAGCTGGGAGAGCAAATCTATTTCAGAGAGAAAAATGCCCATCCCTTGGTTGTTTCAGAAGGGTCTCCTTATTTGCTTCAGAAAGCTGAAGGAAGACTCTGGGAGCACATTAATATATGCTAACAACTTTTTCTATAGGAAAGCGTGAAAACTTGCCCCACTCTTGTGCAAGATGGAACACGAAATATTTTGATACATTATCCTTCTATATTAAAAAAAAATCTAGGCTGCTGTTTTAAAATAGGATAGATGTGACCCCAGTTGCCTTTTGGGGGGTTAATTTTTAAATGTTTTCACACCAACAATTTCATCAACAAAAACATACATCTCTGAATAAAATGAGAAATACTTATAACCAAGAAGAACAACAGATAATTTCACTGGCAGTTACTGATTTTATGTTTTTCAGTTTATCAGAGGGATTTTTCTTTTTGTGCAAGCATTTTGCATGCTTATTTTGGGTCAAATTCTAAACCTAGCCCTGACACCAGTATTTAATTCCCAGGGGCTAGTATATGTACACAAGGAAAGCTTCCAAAGATATCTTCCTATCAACTGAGTTATTTAAAATAATAATCTATTTGTCTGCCAGAAAAAACATATTGATATCATATTAAAGTTAAACTTTTGGAGGGGGAAACATATTTTGTTATTCATTTCTAAACAATTTAAAAAAGAAATATGAAAATAATTACAAAATAAAACTTTCTAGAGTCATAAAATTATTTTATACTCCTAAGTGGTTAATTCCTTTTTTAAATTAATTGAAGTATATTTGATTTACAGTGTTGTATTAGTTTCAGGTGTACAGCAAAATGATTCAGTTATACATATACATATATCTATTCTTTTTCAGATTCATTTCCCATATAGATGATTACAGAGTATTGAGTAGAGTTCCCTGTGCTCTACAGTAGGTCCTTGCTGACTATCTATTTTATATATAGTAGTGTGTATAGGTTAATCCCAACCTCCTAATTTATCCCTTCCCCTCCTTTCCCTTTGGTAACCCATAAGTCTGTTTTCTAAGTCTGTGAGTCAGTTTCTGTTTTGTAAATAAGTTCATTTGTATCATTTTTTTTAGATTCCACATATAAGTGATATGATTTGATATTTGTCTTTCTCTGTTTGACTTCACTTAGTATGATCATCTCTAGGTCCATCCATGTTGCTGCAAAAGGCATTATTTCATTCTTTTTTCATTCATTTTATCCCCATCAGTGTATACATGTCAATCCCAATCTCCCAACTCATCACACCACCACCACCACCACCCCCGCCACTTTCCCCCCTTGGTGTCCGTACGTTTGTTCTCTACATCTGTGTCTCAATTTCTGCCCTGCAAACCAGTTCATCTGTACCATTTTTCTAGGATCCACATATATGCGTTAATATACTATATTTGTTTTTCTCTTTCTGCCTTCACTCTGTATGACGGTCTCTAGATCCATCCACATCTCTACAAAGGACCCGATTTCGTTCCTTTTCATGGCCAAATAGTATTCCATTGTGCATATGTGCCACATCTTCTTTATCCATTCATCTATCGATGGACCTTTAGGTTGCTTCCATGTCTTGGCTGTTGTAAACAGTGCTGCAATGAACACTGAGGTGCATGTATCTTTTCGAAGTATGGTTTTCTCCAGATATATGCCCAGGAGTGGGATTGCTGGATCATATGGTAGATCTATTTTTAGTTTTTTGAGGAACCTCCATACTGTTTTCCATAGTGGCTATGTCAGTTTACATTCCCACCAATAGTGTAGGAAGGTTCCGTTTTCTCCACACCCTCTCCAGCATTTATTGTTTGTAGACTTTTTGATGATGGCCATTCTGAATGGTGTGATGGGATACCTCAGTAGTTTTGATTTGCATTTCTCTATTAGTGATGTTGAGCAACTTTTCATGTGCTTTTTGGCCATCTGCATGTCTTTGGAGAAATGTCTGTTTATATCTTCTGCCCATTTTTTGATTGGGTTATTTGTTTTCTGCATCATCTGTTTGTATATTTTGGAGATTAATCCCTTGTCAGTTGCTTCGTTTGCAAATGTTTTCTCCCATTCTGTGGGTTTTCTTTTCATTTTGTTTATGGTTTCCTTTGCTGTGCAAAAGCTTTTAAGTTTTTTTTTTCTGGCTGCGTTGGGTCTTCGTTGCTGCACATAGACTTTCTCCAGTTGCGGCAAGCGGGGGCTACTCTTCATTGCAGTGTGCAGGCTTCTCATTGCGGTAGCTTCTCTTGTTGTGGAGCATGGGCTCTAGGCACGCGGGCTTCAGTAGTTGTGGCTCACAGGCTCTAGAGCGCAGGTTCAGTAGTTGTTGCGCATGGGCTTAGTTGCTTCGTGGCATGTGGGATCTTCTCGGACCAGGGCTTGAACCCGTGTCCTCTGCATTGGCAGGCAGATCCCTAACAACTGTGCCACCAAGGAAGTCCCACTTTTAAGTTTATTCGGTCCCATTTGTTTATTTTTGTTTTTCTTTTTTTTTTTTATTGGAGTATAGTTGCTTTACACTGCTGTGTCAGTTTGTTTTTATCTTCATTAATGTAGGAGGTGGATTGAAAAAGATATTGCTGTGATTTACGTCAGAGTGTTCTGCCTATGTTTTCTTCCAAGAGTTTTATAGTATCTGGTCTTATATTTAGTTCTTTAATCCATTTTGAGTTTATTTTTGTATATGATGTTAGAGAATGTTCTAATTTCATTCTTTTACATGTATCTGTCCAGTTTTTCCAGCACACTGAGGGGTTAATTGTAATATTTCCACAAACACATGTCATAAGTGACAAGCCAGAAGCTGTGACTTGGGCTTGAGGTAGACGTTTTAGTGCTATATGAAGCTCTGTAAGTAAAAATTTTAGATTCAACATTAATTAGACAGTATAATCAGACAATATAATCAGGACAGCAATTGTTAATGTGTCGACCACACATTTACAGATACTGGCGAGAAAACTGGCTAAATTATCAAACCCGAGAAGAAAATGCCTACTTTTGTTATTTCCTTAAGTCATCAAGAAGATTCAATTGTTCTCAGCTTTGATAAAAGGATATTGCCTACAAAAAATTTACATAGACAGTAGCATGCATTCTTAGATATGATGGAACAATTTAATTAATGATGATGTTGGGATCCCATTTTCATACATGCATTGTTCTTTTTTTTTATGACGTCTCTTTCCATTTATTCATCTGATCTATCCATTAATTCGTCTACTTTTTGATGCTTCCAAGCACATTACAGATCATTTACCTTTTTTTATTAACATTTTTTCTTTTTTATTCAAACACAAAGTCACAAAAATTATAATCATCCTCATCAGTTCACTCAGTCCCATGTAATTAATTTTTTTCATATTGATCTTTTGTTAGCACTTTTATGAATTCATCAGTTTTCCATTAGAGTTCTGAAAATGCTTATTCATTCAGTTCAGAAGTATAGTCAGTTACCAGAAACCTGTACTTGTCAGAGTCTTTTCCATGAATTCCTTGAAGATGAAATTCTTTTAAAGGAACATTTTTGCAAAAGCATCAGAGTACACCCAGAAATGTCTGTAAATGACAAAAGACTTAAAAATGACCACGGTTAAAGATTTGATGAAAGTTCATAATAATGCAATTGACAAGGAAATTTAGTTATTTCTGAGATGTACATTTTAAAGTAATAACTAGAATTATGACTTAAAACATTATACCAGAACATATAAGATTTTTAGAAATTTCTTGTAATGTCTGAAACATTTATATTAACATATTTCCATACAAATAACCCAAACTTTAGTATTAGTTTTTTGTTTTGTTTTTTTATACAGCAGGTTCTTATTAGTCATCAATTTTATACACATCAGTGTATACATGTCAATCCCAATCGCCCAATTCAGCACACCACCATTCCCAACCCCCCGCGGTTTTCCCCCCTTGGTGTCCATACGTTTGTTCTCTACATCTGTGTCTCAACTTCTGCCCTGCAAACCGGCTCATCTATACCATTTTTCTAGGTTCCACATACATGTATTAATATACGATATTTGTTTTTCTCTGACTTACTTCACTCTGTATGACAGTCTCTAGATCCATCCACGTCTCAACAAATGACTCAATTTCATTCCTTTT
Source organism: Delphinus delphis (assembly GCF_949987515.2). Lineage (NCBI taxonomy): Eukaryota > Metazoa > Chordata > Mammalia > Artiodactyla > Delphinidae > Delphinus > Delphinus delphis. Next base: position 107,015,055 of record NC_082688.1, read on the forward strand.
TATGGCTCAGTAATATTCCATTGTGTATATGTACCACATCTTCTTTATCCATTCGTCTGTCGATGGGCATTTAGGTTGCTTCCATGACCTGGCTGTTGTAAATAGTGCTGCAATGAACATTGGGGTGCATGTGTCTTTTTGAATTATGGTTTTCTCAGGGTATATACCCAGTAGTGGGATTGCTGGGTCATATGGTAATTCTATTTTTAGCTTTTTAAGGAACCTCCATACTGTTCTCTGTAGTGGCTGTATCAATTTACATTCCCACCAACAGTGCAAGAGGGTTCCCTATTCTCCACACCCTCTCCAGCATTTGTTGTTTGTAGATTTTCTGATGATACCTATTTTGACTGCTGTGAGGTGATACCTCATTGTAGTTTTCATTTGCATTTCTCTAATAATTAGTGATGTTGAGCAGCTTTTCATGTGCTTCTTGGCCATCCGTACATCTTCTTTGGAGAAATGTCTGTTTAGGTCTTCTGCCCATTTTTTGAGTGGGTTGTTTGTTTCTTTAATATTGAGCTGCATGAGCTGCTTATATATTTTGGAGATTAATCCTTTGTCCATTGATTCGTTTGCAAATATTTTCTCGTATTCTGAGGGTTGTCTTTTCGTCTTGTTTATGGTTTCCTTTACTGTGCAAAAGCTTTTAAGTTTCACTCGGTCCCATTTGTTTATTTTTGTTTTTATTTCCATTATTCTAGGAGGAGGATCAAAAAAGATCTTGCTGTGATTTATGTCAGAGTGTTCTTCCTATGTTTTCCTCTAAGAGTTTTATAGTGTCCGGTCTTACATTAAGTCTCTAATCCATTTTGAGTTTATTTTTGTGTATGGTGTTAGGGAGTGTTCCAATTTCATTCTTTTACACGTAGCTGTCCAGTTTTCCCAGCACCACTCATTGAAGAGACTGTCTTTTCTCCATTGTATATCTTTGCCTCCGTTGTCATAGATTAGTTGACCATAGGTGCGTGGGTTTATCTCTGGGATTTCTATCTTGTTCCATTGATCTATGTTTCTGTTTTTGTGCCAGTACCATATTGTCTTGATTACTGTAGCTTTGTACTACAGTCTGAAGTAAGGGAGTCTGATTCCTCCAGCTCCATTTTTTTCCCTCAACTGCTTTGGCTATTCGGGGCTTTTTGTGTTTCCATACAAATTTTAAAATTATTTGTTCTAGTTCCGTAAAAAATGCCATTGGTAATTTGATAGGGATTGCATTGAATCTGTAGATTGCTTTGGGTAGTAGAGTCCTTTTCACAATGTTGATTCTTCCAATCCAAGAACATGGTATATCTCTCCATCTATTTGTATCATCTTTAATTTCTTTCATCAGTGTCTTATAATTTTCTGCATACAGGTTTTTTGTCTCCCTAGGTACGTTTATTCCTAGGTATTTTATTCTTTTTGTTGCAGTGGTAAATGGGAGTGTTTCCTTAATTTCTCTTTCAGGGTTTTCATCATTAGTGTATAGGAATGCCAGAGATTTCTGTGCATTAATTTTGTATCCTGTAACTTTACCATATTCATTGATTAGCGCTAGTAGTTTTCTGGTAGCATCTTTAGGATTCCCTATGTATACTATCATGTCATCTGCAAACAATGACAGTTTCACTTCTTCTTTTCCAATTTTTATTCCTTTTATTTCCCTTTCTTCTCTGATTGCCGTGGCTAGGACTTCCAAAACTATGTTGAATAAGAGTGGCGAGAGTGGACATCCTTGTCTTGTTCCTGATCTTAGAGGAAACTCTTTCAGTTTTTCACCGTTGAGAATGATGTTTGCTGTGGGTTTGTTGTATATGTCCTTTATTATTTTGAGGTACGTTCCCTCTGTGCCCACTTTCTGGAGGGTTTTTATCATAAATGGATGTTGAATTTTGTAAAAAGCTTTTTCTGCATCTATTGAGATGATCATATGGTTTTTCTCCTTCAGTTTGTTAATATGGTGTATCACATTGATTGACTTGCGTATATTGAAGAATCCTTGCATCCCTGGGATAAATCCCACTTGATCACGGAGCATGATCCCTTCAGTGTGTTGTTGGATTCTGTTTGCTAGTATTTTGTTGACGATTTTTGCATCTATATTCATCAGTGATAGTGGTCTGTAATTTTCTATCTTTGTAGTATCTTTGGTTTTGGAATCAGGGTGACGGTGGCCTCTTAGAATGAGTTTCGGGGTGTTCCTTCCTCTGCAGTTTTTTGGAAGAGTTTGAGGAGGATGGCTGTTAGCTCTTCTCTAAATATTTGACAATTCACCTGTGAAGCCATCTGGTCCTGGACTTCTGTTTGTTGGAAGATTTTAAATCACACTTTCAATTTCATTACTTGTGATTGGTTTGTTCATATTTTCTACTTCTTCTGGTTCAGTCCTGGAAAGTTATACCTTTCTAAGAATTTGTCCATTTCTTCCAGGTTGTCCATTTTATTGGCATAGAGTTGCTTGTAGTAGTCTCTTACGATGCTTTGTATTTCTGCGGTGTCTGTTGTAACTTCTCCTTTTTCATTTCTAATTTTATTGATATGAGTCCCCTCCCTCTTTTTCTTGATGAGTCTGGCTAATGGTTTATCAATTGTGTTTATCTTCTAAAAGAACCAGCTTTTAGTTTTATTGATCTCTGCTGTTGTTTTCTTTGTTTCTACTTCATATATTTCTGCTCTGATGTTTATGATTTCTTTCCTTCTGCTACCTTTGGGTTTTGTTTGTTCTTCTTTCTCTAGTTCCTTTAGGTGTAAGGTTAGATTGTTTGAGGTTTTTCTTGTTTCTTAAGATAGGCTTGTATAACTGTAAACTTCCCTCTTAGAACTGCTTTTTCTGCACACCATACGTTTTGGATCATCGTGTTTTCATTGTCTTTTGTCTCTAGATATGTATGATTCCCTCTGTGATTTCTTCAGTGATCTCTTGGTTATTTAGTAACGTATTGTTTTTTTTTTTAAATCTTTATTGGAGTATAATTGCTTTACAATGGTGTGGTAATTTCTGCTTTATAACAAAGTGAATCAGTTATACATATACCTGTGTTCCCATGTCTCCTCCCTCTTGCATCTCAGTCCCTCCCACCCTCCATATCCCACCCATCCAGGTGGTCAGAAAGAACCGAGCTGATCTCCCTGTGCTATGCGGCTGCTTCACACTAGCTATCTATTTTACGTTTGGTAGGGTATATATGTCCCTGCCACTCTCTCAGTCACAGCTTACCCTTCCCCCTCCCCGTATCCTGAAGTCCATTCTCTAGTAGGTCTGTGTCTTTATTCCCATCTTAAATCTAGGATATTCATGACATTTTTTCCCTTAGATTCCATATATATGTGTTAGGATACGGTATTTGCCTTTCTCTTTCTCAGTTACTTCACTCTGTATGACAGACTCTACGTCCATCCACCTCACTACAAATAACTCAATTTCGTTTCTTTGTATGGCTGAGTAATATTCCATTGTATATATGTGCCACATCTTCTTTATCCATTCATCTGATGATGTACACGTAGTTTGTTTCCATCTCCTGGCTATTGTAAATACAGCTGCAGTGAACGTTTTGGCACATGACTCTTTGAATTATGGTTTACTCAGGGTACATGCCCAGTAGTGGGATTGCTCGGTCATATGGTAGTTCTATTTGTAGTTTTTTAAGGAACCTCCATACTCTTCTCCATAGTGGCTATACCAATTCACATTCCCACCAGCAGTGCAAGAGTGTTCCCTTTTCTCCACACCCTCTCCAGCATTTATTGTTTCTAGATTTTTTGATGATGGCCATTCTGACTGGTGTGAGATGATATCTCATTGTAGTTTTGATTTTCATTTCTCTAATGATTAATGAAGTTGAGCATTGTTTCATGTGTTTGTTGGCAGTCTATATCTTCTTTGGAGAAATGTCTATTTTGGTCTTCTGCCCATTTTTGGATTGGGTTGTTTGATTTTTTGTTATTGAGCTGCCTGAGCTGCTTATAAATTTTGGAGATTAATCCTTTCTCAGTTGCTTCATTTGCAAATATTTTCTCCCCTTGTGAGGTTTGTCGTTTGGTCTTGTTTGTGGTTTCCTTTGCTGTGCAAAAGCTTTGAAGTTCTATTAGGTCCCATTTGTTTATTTTTGTTTTTATTTCCATTTCTCTAGGAGGTGAGTCAAAAAGGATCTTGCTGTGATTTATGTCTTAGAGTGTTCTACCTGTTTTCCTCTAGGAGTTTGATAGTTTCTGGCCTTACATTTAGGTCTTCAATCCATTTTGAGCTTATATTTGTGTATGGTGTTAGGGAGTGATCTAATCTCATACATTTACACATATCTGTCCAGTTTTCCAGCACCACTTATTGAAGAGGCTGTCCTTTCTCCACTGTACATTCCTGCCTTCTTTTATCAAAGATAAGGTGACTATATGTGCATGGGTTTATCTCTGGGCTTTCTGTCCTGTTCCATTGATCTAGCTTTCTGTTTTTGTGCCAGTACCATACTGTCTTGATTACTGTAGCTTTGTAGTATAGTCTGAAGTCAGGGAGCCTGATTTCCCAGCTCTGTTTTTCGTTCTCAAGAATGCTTTGGCTATTCGGGGTCTTTTGTGTTTCCATACAAATTGTGAAAGTTTTCGTTCTAGTTTTGTGAAAAATGCCAGTGGTAGTTTGCTAGGGATTGCATTGAATCTGTAGATTGCTTTGGGTAGTAGAGTCCTTTTCACAATGTTGATTCTTCCCATGCAAGAACATGGTATATCTCTCCATCTATTTGTATCATCTTTAATTTCTTTCATCAGTGTCTTATAATTTTCTGCATACAGGTCTTTTGTCTCCTTAGGTAGGTTTATTCCTAGGTATTTTATTCTTTTTGCTGCAGTGGTAAATGGGAGTGTTTTCTTGATTTCACTTTCAGATTTTTCATCATTGGTGTATAGGAATGCCAGAGATTTCTGTGCATTAACTTTGTATCCTGCTACTTTACCAAATTCATTGATTAGCTCTAGTAGTTTTCCAGTAGCATCTTTAGGATTCGCTGTGTGTAGTACCATGTCATCTGCAAAGAGTGGCATTTTTACTTCTTTTCCGACTTGGATTCCTTTTATTTCCTTTCCTTCTCTGATTGCTGTGGCTAAAACTTCCAAAACTATGTTGAATAAGAGGGGTGAGAGTGGGCAACGTTGTCTTGTCCCTGATCTTAGTGGAAATGCTTTCATTTTTTCACCATTGAGGACGATGTTGGCTGTGGGTTTGTCATATATGGCCTTTATTACGTTGAGGAAAGTTCCCTCTATGCCTACTTCCTGCAGGGTTTTTATCATAAATGGGTTTTGAATTTTGTCAGAAGCTTTCTCTGCATCTATTGAGATGATCATATGGTTTTTCTCCTTCAGTTTGTTAATACGGTTTATCACATTGATTGTTTTGCGTATACTGAAGAATCCTTGCATTCCTGGAATAAACCCCATTTGATCATGGTGTATGATCCTTTTAATGTGCTGTTGGATTCTGTTTGCTAGTATTTTGTTGAGGATTTTTGCATCTATGTTCATCAGGGATATTGGCCTGTAGTTTTCTTTCTTTGTGACATCCTTGTCTGGTTATGGTATCAAGGTGACGGTGGCCTCGTAGAATGAATTTGGGAGTGTTCCTTCCTCTGCTATATTTTGGAAGTGTTTGAGGAGGATAGGTGTTAGCTCTTCTCTAAATGTTTGATAGAAGTCGCCTGTGAAGCCATCTGGTCCTGGGCTTTTGTTTGTTGGAAGATTTTTAATCACAGTTTCCATTTCAGTGCTTGTGATTGGTCTGTTCGTATTTTCTGTTTTTCCCTATTCAGTCTTGGCAGGTTGTGCATTCCTAAGAATTTGTCCGTTTCTTCCAGGTTGTCCATTTTATGGGCATAGAGTTGCTTGTAGTAATCTCTCATGATCTTTTGTATTTCTGCACTGTCAGTTGTTACTTCTCCTTTTTCATTTCTAATTGTATTGATTTGAGTCTTCTCCCTTTTTTTCTTGATGAGTCTGGCTAATGGTTTCTCAATTTTGTCTATCTTCTCAAAGAACCAGCTTTTAGCTTTATTGATCTTTGCTATCGTTTCCTTCATTTCTTTTTCATTTATTTCTGATCTGATCTTTATGATTTCTTTCCTTCTGCGATCTTTGGGGTTCTTTTGTTCTTTCTCTTTAAAATTGCTTTAGGTGTTAGGTTAGGTTGTTTATTCGAGATGCTTTCTGTTTCTTAAGGTAGGATTGTATTGCTATAAACTTGCCTCTTAGAACTGCTGTTGCTGTATCCCATAGGTTTGGGGTCGTCGTGTCTCGATTGTCATTCGTCTCTAGGTGTTTTTTGATTTCCTCTTTGATTTCTTCACTGATCACTTCGTTATTAAGTAGTGTATTGTTTAGCCTCCATGTGTTTGTATTTTGTACAGATCTTTTCCTGTAATTGATATCTAGTCTCACAGCGATGTGCTTGGAAAAGATACTTGATACAGTTTCAATTTTCTTTCTTTCTTTCCACATCTTTATTGGAGCATAATTGGTTTACAGTGGTGTGTTAGTTTCTGCTTTATAACAAAGTGAATCAGTTATACATATACCTGTGTTCCCATATCTCTTCCCTCTTGCGTCTCCCTCCCTCCCACCCTCCCTATCCCACCCCTCCAGGCGGTCAGAAAGAACCGAGCTGATCTCCCTGTGCTATGCGGCTGCTTCCCACCAAGCTATCTACCTTATGTTTGGTAGTGTATATATGTCTGTGCCTCTCTCTCGCTTTGGCACAGCTCACCCTTCCCCCTCCCCATATCCTCAAGTCCATTCTCTAGTAGGTCTGTGTCTTTATTCCTGTCTCACCCCTAGCTTCTTCGTGACATTTTTTTCCTTTTTAAATTCCATATATATGTGTTAGCATACGGTATTTGTTTTTCTCTTTCTGAAATATTTCACTCTGTATGACAGACTCTAGGTTTATCCACCTCATTACAAATAGCTCAATTTCGTGTCTTTTTATGGCTGAGTAATATTCCATTGCATACATGTGCCACATCTTCTTTATCCATTCTTCCGATGATGGACACTTAGGTTGTTTCCAGTCCGGGCTATTGTAAATAGAGCTGCAGTGAACATTTTGGTACATGACTCTTTTTGAATTATGGTGTTCTGAGGGTATATGCCCAGTAGTGGGATTGCCGGGTCACATGGTAGTTCTATTTGTAGTTTTTTAAGGAACCTCCATACTGTTCTCCACAGTGGGTGTATCAATTTACATTCACACCAACAGTGCAAGAGGCTTCCCTTTTCTCCACACCCACTCCAGCATTTACTGTTTCTAGATTTTTTGATGATGGCCATTCTGACTGGTGTGAGATGATATCTCATTGTAGTTCTGATTTGCATTTCTCTAATGATTAATGAAGTTGAGCATTGTGTCATGTGTTTGTTGGCAGTCTGTATATCTTCTCTGGAGAAATGTCTCTTTCGGCCTTCTGCCCATTTTTGGATTGGGTTGTTTGATCTTTTGTTATTGAGCTGCCTGAGCTGCTTACAAATTTTGGAGATTAATCCTTTGTCAGTTGCTTCATTTGCAAATATTTTCTCCCCTTGTGAGGTTTGTCTTTTGGTCTTGTTTGTGGTTTCCTTTGCTGTGCAAAAGCTTTGAAGTTCCATTAGGTCTCATTTGTTTATTTTGTTTTTATTTCCATTTCTCTAGGAGGTGGGTCAAAAAGGATCTTGCTGTGATTTATGTCTTAGAGTGTTCTGCCTATGTTTTCCTCTAGGAGTTTGATATTTTCTGGCCTTACATTTAGGTCTTCAATCCATTTTGAGCTTATATTTGTGTATGGTGTTAGGGAGTGATCTAATCTCATACTTTTACACGTACCTGTCCTGTTTTCCCAGCACCACTTATTGAAGAGGCTGTCCTTTCTCCACTGTACATTCCTGCCTCCTTTATCAAACATAAGGTGACCATATGTGCGTGGGTTTATCTCTGGGCTTTCTGTCCTGTTCCATTGATCTATCTTTCTGTTTTTGTGCCAGTACCATACTCTCTTGATTACTGTAGCTTTGTAGTATAGTCTGAAGTCAGGGAGCCTGATTCCTTCAGCTCCGTTTTTCGTTCTCAAGATTGCTTTGGCTATTCGGGGTCTTTTGTGTTTCCATACAAATTGTGAAAGTTTTCGATCTAGTTTTGTGAAAAATGCCAGTGGTAGTTTGCTAGGGATTGCATTGAATCTGTAGATTGCTTTGGGTAGTAGAGTCCTTTTCACAATGTTGATTCTTCCCATGCAAGAACATGGTATATCTCTCCATCTATTTGTATCATCTTTAATTTCTTTCATCAGTGTCTTATAATTTTCTGCATACAGGTCTTTTGTCTCCTTAGGTAGGTTTATTCCTAGGTATTTTATTCCTTTTGTTGCAGTGGTAAATGGGAGTGTTTTCTTGATTTCACTTTCAGATTTTTCATCATCGGTGTATAGGAATGCCAGAGATTTCTGTGTATTAATTTTGTATCCTGCTACTTTACCAAATTCATTGATTAGCTCTAGTAGTTTTCCAGTAGCATCTTTAGGATTCGCTGTGTGTAGTACCATGTCATCTGCAAACAGTGACAGCTTTACTTCTTTTCCGACTTGGATTCCTTTTATTTCCTTTCCTTCTCTGATTGCTGTGGCTAAAACTTCCAAAACTATGTTGAATAAGAGGGGGAGAGTGGGCAACGTTGTCTTGTCCCTGATCTTAGTGGAAATGCTTTCATTTTTTCACCATTGAGGACGATGTTGGCTGTGGGTTTGTCATATATGGCCTTTATTACGTTGAGGAAAGTTCCCTCTATGCCTACTTCCTGCAGGGTTTTTATCATAAATGGGTTTTGAATTTTGTCAGAAGCTTTCTCTGCATCTATTGAGATGATCATATGGTTTTTCTCCTTCAGTTTGTTAATACGGTTTATCACATTGATTGTTTTGCGTATACTGAAGAATCCTTGCATTCCTGGAATAAACCCCATTTGATCATGGTGTATGATCCTTTTAATGTGCTGTTGGATTCTGTTTGCTAGTATTTTGTTGAGGATTTTTGCATCTATGTTCATCAGGGATATTGGCCTGTAGTTTTCTTTCTTTGTGACATCCTTGTCTGGTTATGGTATCAAGGTGACGGTGGCCTCGTAGAATGAATTTGGGAGTGTTCCTTCCTCTGCTATATTTTGGAAGTGTTTGAGGAGGATAGGTGTTAGCTCTTCTCTAAATGTTTGATAGAAGTCGCCTGTGAAGCCATCTGGTCCTGGGCTTTTGTTTGTTGGAAGATTTTTAATCACAGTTTCCATTTCAGTGCTTGTGATTGGTCTGTTCGTATTTTCTGTTTTTCCCTATTCAGTCTTGGCAGGTTGTGCATTCCTAAGAATTTGTCCGTTTCTTCCAGGTTGTCCATTTTATGGGCATAGAGTTGCTTGTAGTAATCTCTCATGATCTTTTGTATTTCTGCACTGTCAGTTGTTACTTCTCCTTTTTCATTTCTAATTGTATTGATTTGAGTCTTCTCCCTTTTTTTCTTGATGAGTCTGGCTAATGGTTTCTCAATTTTGTCTATCTTCTCAAAGAACCAGCTTTTAGCTTTATTGATCTTTGCTATCGTTTCCTTCATTTCTTTTTCATTTATTTCTGATCTGATCTTTATGATTTCTTTCCTTCTGCGATCTTTGGGGTTTTTTTGTTCTTTCTCTGTAAAATTGCTTTAGGTGTTAGGTTAGGTTGTTTATTCGAGATGCTTTCTGTTTCTTAAGGTAGGATTGTATTGCTATAAACTTGCCTCTTAGAACTGCTGTTGCTGCATCCCATAGGTTTGGGGTCGTCGTGTCTCGATTGTCATTCGTCTCTAGGTGTTTTTTGATTTCCTCTTTGATTTCTTCACTGATCACTTCGTTATTAAGTAGTGTATTGTTTAGCCTCCATGTGTTTGTATTTTGTACAGATCTTTTCCTGTAATTGATATCTAGTCTCACAGCGATGTGCTTGGAAAAGATACTTGATACAGTTTCAATTTTCTTTCTTTCTTTCCACATCTTTATTGGAGCATAATTGGTTTACAGTGGTGTGTTAGTTTCTGCTTTATAACAAAGTGAATCAGTTATACATATACCTGTGTTCCCATATCTCTTCCCTCTTGCGTCTCCCTCCCTCCCACCCTCCCTATCCCACCCCTCCAGGCGGTCAGAAAGAACCGAGCTGATCTCCCTGTGCTATGCGGCTGCTTCCCACCAAGCTATCTACCTTATGTTTGGTAGTGTATATATGTCCGTGCCTCTCTCTCGCTTTGTCACAGCTCACCCTTCCCCCTCCCCATATCCTCAAGTCCATTCTCTAGTAGGTCTGTGTCTTTATTCCTGTCTCACCCCTAGCTTCTTCGTGACATTTTTTTTCCTTTTTAAATTCCATATATATGTGTTAGCATACGGTATTTGTTTTTCTCTTTCTGAAATATTTCACTCTGTATGACAGACTCTAGGTTTATCCACCTCATTACAAATAGCTCAATTTCGTGTCTTTTTATGGCTGAGTAATATTCCATTGCATACATGTGCCACATCTTCTTTATCCATTCTTCCGATGATGGACACTTAGGTTGTTTCCAGTCCGGGCTATTGTAAATAGAGCTGCAGTGAACATTTTGGTACATGACTCTTTTTGAATTATGGTGTTCTGAGGGTATATGCCCAGTAGTGGGATTGCCGGGTCACATGGTAGTTCTATTTGTAGTTTTTTAAGGAACCTCCATACTGTTCTCCACAGTGGGTGTATCAATTTACATTCACACCAACAGTGCAAGAGGCTTCCCTTTTCTCCACACCCACTCCAGCATTTACTGTTTCTAGATTTTTTGATGATGGCCATTCTGACTGGTGTGAGATGATATCTCATTGTAGTTCTGATTTGCATTTCTCTAATGATTAATGAAGTTGAGCATTGTGTCATGTGTTTGTTGGCAGTCTGTATATCTTCTCTGGAGAAATGTCTCTTTCGGCCTTCTGCCCATTTTTGGATTGGGTTGTTTGATCTTTTGTTATTGAGCTGCCTGAGCTGCTTACAAATTTTGGAGATTAATCCTTTGTCAGTTGCTTCATTTGCAAATATTTTCTCCCCTTGTGAGGTTTGTCTTTTGGTCTTGTTTGTGGTTTCCTTTGCTGTGCAAAAGCTTTGAAGTTCCATTAGGTCTCATTTGTTTATTTTGTTTTTATTTCCATTTCTCTAGGAGGTGGGTCAAAAAGGATCTTGCTGTGATTTATGTCTTAGAGTGTTCTGCCTATGTTTTCCTCTAGGAGTTTGATATTTTCTGGCCTTACATTTAGGTCTTCAATCCATTTTGAGCTTATATTTGTGTATGGTGTTAGGGAGTGATCTAATCTCATACTTTTACACGTACCTGTCCTGTTTTCCCAGCACCACTTATTGAAGAGGCTGTCCTTTCTCCACTGTACATTCCTGCCTCCTTTATCAAACATAAGGTGACCATATGTGCGTGGGTTTATCTCTGGGCTTTCTGTCCTGTTCCATTGATCTATCTTTCTGTTTTTGTGCCAGTACCATACTCTCTTGATTACTGTAGCTTTGTAGTATAGTCTGAAGTCAGGGAGCCTGATTCCTTCAGCTCCGTTTTTCGTTCTCAAGATTGCTTTGGCTATTCGGGGTCTTTTGTGTTTCCATACAAATTGTGAAAGTTTTCGATCTAGTTTTGTGAAAAATGCCAGTGGTAGTTTGCTAGGGATTGCATTGAATCTGTAGATTGCTTTGGGTAGTAGAGTCCTTTTCACAATGTTGATTCTTCCCATGCAAGAACATGGTATATCTCTCCATCTATTTGTATCATCTTTAATTTCTTTCATCAGTGTCTTATAATTTTCTGCATACAGGTCTTTTGTCTCCTTAGGTAGGTTTATTCCTAGGTATTTTATTCCTTTTGTTGCAGTGGTAAATGGGAGTGTTTTCTTGATTTCACTTTCAGATTTTTCATCATCGGTGTATAGGAATGCCAGAGATTTCTGTGTATTAATTTTGTATCCTGCTACTTTACCAAATTCATTGATTAGCTCTAGTAGTTTTCCAGTAGCATCTTTAGGATTCGCTGTGTGTAGTACCATGTCATCTGCAAACAGTGACAGCTTTACTTCTTTTCCGACTTGGATTCCTTTTATTTCCTTTCCTTCTCTGATTGCTGTGGCTAAAACTTCCAAAACTATGTTGAATAAGAGGGGTGAGAGTGGGCAACGTTGTCTTGTCCCTGATCTTAGTGGAAATGCTTTCATTTTTTCACCATTGAGGACGATGTTGGCTGTGGGTTTGTCATATATGGCCTTTATTACGTTGAGGAAAGTTCCCTCTATGCCTACTTCCTGCAGGGTTTTTATCATAAATGGGTTTTGAATTTTGTCAGAAGCTTTCTCTGCATCTATTGAGATGATCATATGGTTTTTCTCCTTCAGTTTGTTAATACGGTTTATCACATTGATTGTTTTGCGTATACTGAAGAATCCTTGCATTCCTGGAATAAACCCCATTTGATCATGGTGTATGATCCTTTTAATGTGCTGTTGGATTCTGTTTGCTAGTATTTTGTTGAGGATTTTTGCATCTATGTTCATCAGGGATATTGGCCTGTAGTTTTCTTTCTTTGTGACATCCTTGTCTGGTTATGGTATCAAGGTGACGGTGGCCTCGTAGAATGAATTTGGGAGTGTTCCTTCCTCTGCTATATTTTGGAAGTGTTTGAGGAGGATAGGTGTTAGCTCTTCTCTAAATGTTTGATAGAAGTCGCCTGTGAAGCCATCTGGTCCTGGGCTTTTGTTTGTTGGAAGATTTTTAATCACAGTTTCCATTTCAGTGCTTGTGATTGGTCTGTTCGTATTTTCTGTTTTTCCCTATTCAGTCTTGGCAGGTTGTGCATTCCTAAGAATTTGTCCGTTTCTTCCAGGTTGTCCATTTTATGGGCATAGAGTTGCTTGTAGTAATCTCTCATGATCTTTTGTATTTCTGCACTGTCAGTTGTTACTTCTCCTTTTTCATTTCTAATTGTATTGATTTGAGTCTTCTCCCTTTTTTTCTTGATGAGTCTGGCTAATGGTTTCTCAATTTTGTCTATCTTCTCAAAGAACCAGCTTTTAGCTTTATTGATCTTTGCTATCGTTTCCTTCATTTCTTTTTCATTTATTTCTGATCTGATCTTTATGATTTCTTTCCTTCTGCGATCTTTGGGGTTTTTTTGTTCTTTCTCTGTAAAATTGCTTTAGGTGTTAGGTTAGGTTGTTTATTCGAGATGCTTTCTGTTTCTTAAGGTAGGATTGTATTGCTATAAACTTGCCTCTTAGAACTGCTGTTGCTGCATCCCATAGGTTTGGGGTCGTCGTGTCTCGATTGTCATTCGTCTCTAGGTGTTTTTTGATTTCCTCTTTGATTTCTTCACTGATCACTTCGTTATTAAGTAGTGTATTGTTTAGCCTCCATGTGTTTGTATTTTGTACAGATCTTTTCCTGTAATTGATATCTAGTCTCACAGCGATGTGCTTGGAAAAGATACTTGATACAGTTTCAATTTTCTTTCTTTCTTTCCACATCTTTATTGGAGCATAATTGGTTTACAGTGGTGTGTTAGTTTCTGCTTTATAACAAAGTGAATCAGTTATACATATACCTGTGTTCCCATATCTCTTCCCTCTTGCGTCTCCCTCCCTCCCACCCTCCCTATCCCACCCCTCCAGGCGGTCAGAAAGAACCGAGCTGATCTCCCTGTGCTATGCGGCTGCTTCCCACCAAGCTATCTACCTTATGTTTGGTAGTGTATATATGTCCGTGCCTCTCTCTCGCTTTGTCACAGCTCACCCTTCCCCCTCCCCATATCCTCAAGTCCATTCTCTAGTAGGTCTGTGTCTTTATTCCTGTCTCACCCCTAGCTTCTTCGTGACATTTTTTTTCCTTTTTAAATTCCATATATATGTGTTAGCATACGGTATTTGTTTTTCTCTTTCTGAAATATTTCACTCTGTATGACAGACTCTAGGTTTATCCACCTCATTACAAATAGCTCAATTTCGTGTCTTTTTATGGCTGAGTAATATTCCATTGCATACATGTGCCACATCTTCTTTATCCATTCTTCCGATGATGGACACTTAGGTTGTTTCCAGTCCGGGCTATTGTAAATAGAGCTGCAGTGAACATTTTGGTACATGACTCTTTTTGAATTATGGTGTTCTGAGGGTATATGCCCAGTAGTGGGATTGCCGGGTCACATGGTAGTTCTATTTGTAGTTTTTTAAGGAACCTCCATACTGTTCTCCACAGTGGGTGTATCAATTTACATTCACACCAACAGTGCAAGAGGCTTCCCTTTTCTCCACACCCACTCCAGCATTTACTGTTTCTAGATTTTTTGATGATGGCCATTCTGACTGGTGTGAGATGATATCTCATTGTAGTTCTGATTTGCATTTCTCTAATGATTAATGAAGTTGAGCATTGTGTCATGTGTTTGTTGGCAGTCTGTATATCTTCTCTGGAGAAATGTCTCTTTCGGCCTTCTGCCCATTTTTGGATTGGGTTGTTTGATCTTTTGTTATTGAGCTGCCTGAGCTGCTTACAAATTTTGGAGATTAATCCTTTGTCAGTTGCTTCATTTGCAAATATTTTCTCCCCTTGTGAGGTTTGTCTTTTGGTCTTGTTTGTGGTTTCCTTTGCTGTGCAAAAGCTTTGAAGTTCCATTAGGTCTCATTTGTTTATTTTGTTTTTATTTCCATTTCTCTAGGAGGTGGGTCAAAAAGGATCTTGCTGTGATTTATGTCTTAGAGTGTTCTGCCTATGTTTTCCTCTAGGAGTTTGATATTTTCTGGCCTTACATTTAGGTCTTCAATCCATTTTGAGCTTATATTTGTGTATGGTGTTAGGGAGTGATCTAATCTCATACTTTTACACGTACCTGTCCTGTTTTCCCAGCACCACTTATTGAAGAGGCTGTCCTTTCTCCACTGTACATTCCTGCCTCCTTTATCAAACATAAGGTGACCATATGTGCGGGGGTTTATCTCTGGGCTTTCTGTCCTGTTCCATTGATCTATCTTTCTGTTTTTGTGCCAGTACCATACTCTCTTGATTACTGTAGCTTTGTAGTATAGTCTGAAGTCAGGGAGCCTGATTCCTTCAGCTCCGTTTTTCGTTCTCAAGATTGCTTTGGCTATTCGGGGTCTTTTGTGTTTCCATACAAATTGTGAAAGTTTTCGATCTAGTTTTGTGAAAAATGCCAGTGGTAGTTTGCTAGGGATTGCATTGAATCTGTAGATTGCTTTGGGTAGTAGAGTCCTTTTCACAATGTTGATTCTTCCCATGCAAGAACATGGTATATCTCTCCATCTATTTGTATCATCTTTAATTTCTTTCATCAGTGTCTTATAATTTTCTGCATACAGGTCTTTTGTCTCCTTAGGTAGGTTTATTCCTAGGTATTTTATTCCTTTTGTTGCAGTGGTAAATGGGAGTGTTTTCTTGATTTCACTTTCAGATTTTTCATCATCGGTGTATAGGAATGCCAGAGATTTCTGTGTATTAATTTTGTATCCTGCTACTTTACCAAATTCATTGATTAGCTCTAGTAGTTTTCCAGTAGCATCTTTAGGATTCGCTGTGTGTAGTACCATGTCATCTGCAAACAGTGACAGCTTTACTTCTTTTCCGACTTGGATTCCTTTTATTTCCTTTCCTTCTCTGATTGCTGTGGCTAAAACTTCCAAAACTATGTTGAATAAGAGGGGTGAGAGTGGGCAACGTTGTCTTGTCCCTGATCTTAGTGGAAATGCTTTCATTTTTTCACCATTGAGGACGATGTTGGCTGTGGGTTTGTCATATATGGCCTTTATTACGTTGAGGAAAGTTCCCTCTATGCCTACTTCCTGCAGGGTTTTTATCATAAATGGGTTTTGAATTTTGTCAGAAGCTTTCTCTGCATCTATTGAGATGATCATATGGTTTTTCTCCTTCAGTTTGTTAATACGGTTTATCACATTGATTGTTTTGCGTATACTGAAGAATCCTTGCATTCCTGGAATAAACCCCATTTGATCATGGTGTATGATCCTTTTAATGTGCTGTTGGATTCTGTTTGCTAGTATTTTGTTGAGGATTTTTGCATCTATGTTCATCAGGGATATTGGCCTGTAGTTTTCTTTCTTTGTGACATCCTTGTCTGGTTATGGTATCAAGGTGACGGTGGCCTCGTAGAATGAATTTGGGAGTGTTCCTTCCTCTGCTATATTTTGGAAGTGTTTGAGGAGGATAGGTGTTAGCTCTTCTCTAAATGTTTGATAGAAGTCGCCTGTGAAGCCATCTGGTCCTGGGCTTTTGTTTGTTGGAAGATTTTTAATCACAGTTTCCATTTCAGTGCTTGTGATTGGTCTGTTCGTATTTTCTGTTTTTCCCTATTCAGTCTTGGCAGGTTGTGCATTCCTAAGAATTTGTCCGTTTCTTCCAGGTTGTCCATTTTATGGGCATAGAGTTGCTTGTAGTAATCTCTCATGATCTTTTGTATTTCTGCACTGTCAGTTGTTACTTCTCCTTTTTCATTTCTAATTGTATTGATTTGAGTCTTCTCCCTTTTTTTCTTGATGAGTCTGGCTAATGGTTTCTCAATTTTGTCTATCTTCTCAAAGAACCAGCTTTTAGCTTTATTGATCTTTGCTATCGTTTCCTTCATTTCTTTTTCATTTATTTCTGATCTGATCTTTATGATTTCTTTCCTTCTGCGATCTTTGGGGTTTTTTTGTTCTTTCTCTGTAAAATTGCTTTAGGTGTTAGGTTAGGTTGTTTATTCGAGATGCTTTCTGTTTCTTAAGGTAGGATTGTATTGCTATAAACTTGCCTCTTAGAACTGCTGTTGCTGCATCCCATAGGTTTGGGGTCGTCGTGTCTCGATTGTCATTCGTCTCTAGGTGTTTTTTGATTTCCTCTTTGATTTCTTCACTGATCACTTCGTTATTAAGTAGTGTATTGTTTAGCCTCCATGTGTTTGTATTTTGTACAGATCTTTTCCTGTAATTGATATCTAGTCTCACAGCGATGTGCTCGGAAAAGATACTTGATACAGTTTCAATTTTCTTTCTTTCTTTCCACATCTTTATTGGAGCATAATTGGTTTACAGTGGTGTGTTAGTTTCTGCTTTATAACAAAGTGAATCAGTTATACATATACCTGTGTTCCCATATCTCTTCCCTCTTGCGTCTCCCTCCCTCCCACCCTCCCTATCCCACCCCTCCAGGCGGTCAGAAAGAACCGAGCTGATCTCCCTGTGCTATGCGGCTGCTTCCCACCAAGCTATCTACCTTATGTTTGGTAGTGTATATATGTCCGTGCCTCTCTCTCGCTTTGTCACAGCTCACCCTTCCCCCTCCCCATATCCTCAAGTCCATTCTCTAGTAGGTCTGTGTCTTTATTCCTGTCTCACCCCTAGCTTCTTCGTGACATTTTTTTTCCTTTTTAAATTCCATATATATGTGTTAGCATACGGTATTTGTTTTTCTCTTTCTGAAATATTTCACTCTGTATGACAGACTCTAGGTTTATCCACCTCATTACAAATAGCTCAATTTCGTGTCTTTTTATGGCTGAGTAATATTCCATTGCATACATGTGCCACATCTTCTTTATCCATTCTTCCGATGATGGACACTTAGGTTGTTTCCAGTCCGGGCTATTGTAAATAGAGCTGCAGTGAACATTTTGGTACATGACTCTTTTTGAATTATGGTGTTCTGAGGGTATATGCCCAGTAGTGGGATTGCCGGGTCACATGGTAGTTCTATTTGTAGTTTTTTAAGGAACCTCCATACTGTTCTCCACAGTGGGTGTATCAATTTACATTCACACCAACAGTGCAAGAGGCTTCCCTTTTCTCCACACCCACTCCAGCATTTACTGTTTCTAGATTTTTTGATGATGGCCATTCTGACTGGTGTGAGATGATATCTCATTGTAGTTCTGATTTGCATTTCTCTAATGATTAATGAAGTTGAGCATTGTGTCATGTGTTTGTTGGCAGTCTGTATATCTTCTCTGGAGAAATGTCTCTTTCGGCCTTCTGCCCATTTTTGGATTGGGTTGTTTGATCTTTTGTTATTGAGCTGCCTGAGCTGCTTACAAATTTTGGAGATTAATCCTTTGTCAGTTGCTTCATTTGCAAATATTTTCTCCCCTTGTGAGGTTTGTCTTTTGGTCTTGTTTGTGGTTTCCTTTGCTGTGCAAAAGCTTTGAAGTTCCATTAGGTCTCATTTGTTTATTTTGTTTTTATTTCCATTTCTCTAGGAGGTGGGTCAAAAAGGATCTTGCTGTGATTTATGTCTTAGAGTGTTCTGCCTATGTTTTCCTCTAGGAGTTTGATATTTTCTGGCCTTACATTTAGGTCTTCAATCCATTTTGAGCTTATATTTGTGTATGGTGTTAGGGAGTGATCTAATCTCATACTTTTACACGTACCTGTCCTGTTTTCCCAGCACCACTTATTGAAGAGGCTGTCCTTTCTCCACTGTACATTCCTGCCTCCTTTATCAAACATAAGGTGACCATATGTGCGGGGGTTTATCTCTGGGCTTTCTGTCCTGTTCCATTGATCTATCTTTCTGTTTTTGTGCCAGTACCATACTCTCTTGATTACTGTAGCTTTGTAGTATAGTCTGAAGTCAGGGAGCCTGATTCCTTCAGCTCCGTTTTTCGTTCTCAAGATTGCTTTGGCTATTCGGGGTCTTTTGTGTTTCCATACAAATTGTGAAAGTTTTCGATCTAGTTTTGTGAAAAATGCCAGTGGTAGTTTGCTAGGGATTGCATTGAATCTGTAGATTGCTTTGGGTAGTAGAGTCCTTTTCACAATGTTGATTCTTCCCATGCAAGAACATGGTATATCTCTCCATCTATTTGTATCATCTTTAATTTCTTTCATCAGTGTCTTATAATTTTCTGCATACAGGTCTTTTGTCTCCTTAGGTAGGTTTATTCCTAGGTATTTTATTCCTTTTGTTGCAGTGGTAAATGGGAGTGTTTTCTTGATTTCACTTTCAGATTTTTCATCATCGGTGTATAGGAATGCCAGAGATTTCTGTGTATTAATTTTGTATCCTGCTACTTTACCAAATTCATTGATTAGCTCTAGTAGTTTTCCAGTAGCATCTTTAGGATTCGCTGTGTGTAGTACCATGTCATCTGCAAACAGTGACAGCTTTACTTCTTTTCCGACTTGGATTCCTTTTATTTCCTTTCCTTCTCTGATTGCTGTGGCTAAAACTTCCAAAACTATGTTGAATAAGAGGGGTGAGAGTGGGCAACGTTGTCTTGTCCCTGATCTTAGTGGAAATGCTTTCATTTTTTCACCATTGAGGACGATGTTGGCTGTGGGTTTGTCATATATGGCCTTTATTACGTTGAGGAAAGTTCCCTCTATGCCTACTTCCTGCAGGGTTTTTATCATAAATGGGTTTTGAATTTTGTCAGAAGCTTTCTCTGCATCTATTGAGATGATCATATGGTTTTTCTCCTTCAGTTTGTTAATACGGTTTATCACATTGATTGTTTTGCGTATACTGAAGAATCCTTGCATTCCTGGAATAAACCCCATTTGATCATGGTGTATGATCCTTTTAATGTGCTGTTGGATTCTGTTTGCTAGTATTTTGTTGAGGATTTTTGCATCTATGTTCATCAGGGATATTGGCCTGTAGTTTTCTTTCTTTGTGACATCCTTGTCTGGTTATGGTATCAAGGTGACGGTGGCCTCGTAGAATGAATTTGGGAGTGTTCCTTCCTCTGCTATATTTTGGAAGTGTTTGAGGAGGATAGGTGTTAGCTCTTCTCTAAATGTTTGATAGAAGTCGCCTGTGAAGCCATCTGGTCCTGGGCTTTTGTTTGTTGGAAGATTTTTAATCACAGTTTCCATTTCAGTGCTTGTGATTGGTCTGTTCGTATTTTCTGTTTTTCCCTATTCAGTCTTGGCAGGTTGTGCATTCCTAAGAATTTGTCCGTTTCTTCCAGGTTGTCCATTTTATGGGCATAGAGTTGCTTGTAGTAATCTCTCATGATCTTTTGTATTTCTGCACTGTCAGTTGTTACTTCTCCTTTTTCATTTCTAATTGTATTGATTTGAGTCTTCTCCCTTTTTTTCTTGATGAGTCTGGCTAATGGTTTCTCAATTTTGTCTATCTTCTCAAAGAACCAGCTTTTAGCTTTATTGATCTTTGCTATCGTTTCCTTCATTTCTTTTTCATTTATTTCTGATCTGATCTTTATGATTTCTTTCCTTCTGCGATCTTTGGGGTTTTTTTGTTCTTTCTCTGTAAAATTGCTTTAGGTGTTAGGTTAGGTTGTTTATTCGAGATGCTTTCTGTTTCTTAAGGTAGGATTGTATTGCTATAAACTTGCCTCTTAGAACTGCTGTTGCTGCATCCCATAGGTTTGGGGTCGTCGTGTCTCGATTGTCATTCGTCTCTAGGTGTTTTTTGATTTCCTCTTTGATTTCTTCACTGATCACTTCGTTATTAAGTAGTGTATTGTTTAGCCTCCATGTGTTTGTATTTTGTACAGATCTTTTCCTGTAATTGATATCTAGTCTCACAGCGATGTGCTCGGAAAAGATACTTGATACAGTTTCAATTTTCTTTCTTTCTTTCCACATCTTTATTGGAGCATAATTGGTTTACAGTGGTGTGTTAGTTTCTGCTTTATAACAAAGTGAATCAGTTATACATATACCTGTGTTCCCATATCTCTTCCCTCTTGCGTCTCCCTCCCTCCCACCCTCCCTATCCCACCCCTCCAGGCGGTCAGAAAGAACCGAGCTGATCTCCCTGTGCTATGCGGCTGCTTCCCACCAAGCTATCTACCTTATGTTTGGTAGTGTATATATGTCCGTGCCTCTCTCTCGCTTTGTCACAGCTCACCCTTCCCCCTCCCCATATCCTCAAGTCCATTCTCTAGTAGGTCTGTGTCTTTATTCCTGTCTCACCCCTAGCTTCTTCGTGACATTTTTTTTCCTTTTTAAATTCCATATATATGTGTTAGCATACGGTATTTGTTTTTCTCTTTCTGAAATATTTCACTCTGTATGACAGACTCTAGGTTTATCCACCTCATTACAAATAGCTCAATTTCGTGTCTTTTTATGGCTGAGTAATATTCCATTGCATACATGTGCCACATCTTCTTTATCCATTCTTCCGATGATGGACACTTAGGTTGTTTCCAGTCCGGGCTATTGTAAATAGAGCTGCAGTGAACATTTTGGTACATGACTCTTTTTGAATTATGGTGTTCTGAGGGTATATGCCCAGTAGTGGGATTGCCGGGTCACATGGTAGTTCTATTTGTAGTTTTTTAAGGAACCTCCATACTGTTCTCCACAGTGGGTGTATCAATTTACATTCACACCAACAGTGCAAGAGGCTTCCCTTTTCTCCACACCCACTCCAGCATTTACTGTTTCTAGATTTTTTGATGATGGCCATTCTGACTGGTGTGAGATGATATCTCATTGTAGTTCTGATTTGCATTTCTCTAATGATTAATGAAGTTGAGCATTGTGTCATGTGTTTGTTGGCAGTCTGTATATCTTCTCTGGAGAAATGTCTCTTTCGGCCTTCTGCCCATTTTTGGATTGGGTTGTTTGATCTTTTGTTATTGAGCTGCCTGAGCTGCTTACAAATTTTGGAGATTAATCCTTTGTCAGTTGCTTCATTTGCAAATATTTTCTCCCCTTGTGAGGTTTGTCTTTTGGTCTTGTTTGTGGTTTCCTTTGCTGTGCAAAAGCTTTGAAGTTCCATTAGGTCTCATTTGTTTATTTTGTTTTTATTTCCATTTCTCTAGGAGGTGGGTCAAAAAGGATCTTGCTGTGATTTATGTCTTAGAGTGTTCTGCCTATGTTTTCCTCTAGGAGTTTGATATTTTCTGGCCTTACATTTAGGTCTTCAATCCATTTTGAGCTTATATTTGTGTATGGTGTTAGGGAGTGATCTAATCTCATACTTTTACACGTACCTGTCCTGTTTTCCCAGCACCACTTATTGAAGAGGCTGTCCTTTCTCCACTGTACATTCCTGCCTCCTTTATCAAACATAAGGTGACCATATGTGCGTGGGTTTATCTCTGGGCTTTCTGTCCTGTTCCATTGATCTATCTTTCTGTTTTTGTGCCAGTACCATACTCTCTTGATTACTGTAGCTTTGTAGTATAGTCTGAAGTCAGGGAGCCTGATTCCTTCAGCTCCGTTTTTCGTTCTCAAGATTGCTTTGGCTATTCGGGGTCTTTTGTGTTTCCATACAAATTGTGAAAGTTTTCGATCTAGTTTTGTGAAAAATGCCAGTGGTAGTTTGCTAGGGATTGCATTGAATCTGTAGATTGCTTTGGGTAGTAGAGTCCTTTTCACAATGTTGATTCTTCCCATGCAAGAACATGGTATATCTCTCCATCTATTTGTATCATCTTTAATTTCTTTCATCAGTGTCTTATAATTTTCTGCATACAGGTCTTTTGTCTCCTTAGGTAGGTTTATTCCTAGGTATTTTATTCCTTTTGTTGCAGTGGTAAATGGGAGTGTTTTCTTGATTTCACTTTCAGATTTTTCATCATCGGTGTATAGGAATGCCAGAGATTTCTGTGTATTAATTTTGTATCCTGCTACTTTACCAAATTCATTGATTAGCTCTAGTAGTTTTCCAGTAGCATCTTTAGGATTCGCTGTGTGTAGTACCATGTCATCTGCAAACAGT
The DNA here is from genome assembly GCF_949987515.2 of Delphinus delphis. Taxonomy (NCBI): domain Eukaryota; kingdom Metazoa; phylum Chordata; class Mammalia; order Artiodactyla; family Delphinidae; genus Delphinus; species Delphinus delphis. The sequence goes on from NC_082688.1 coordinate 107,037,782, forward strand.
GACAGCTTTACTTCTTTTCCGACTTGGATTCCTTTTATTTCCTTTCCTTCTCTGATTGCTGTGGCTAAAACTTCCAAAACTATGTTGAATAAGAGGGGTGAGAGTGGGCAACGTTGTCTTGTCCCTGATCTTAGTGGAAATGCTTTCATTTTTTCACCATTGAGGACGATGTTGGCTGTGGGTTTGTCATATATGGCCTTTATTACGTTGAGGAAAGTTCCCTCTATGCCTACTTCCTGCAGGGTTTTTATCATAAATGGGTTTTGAATTTTGTCAGAAGCTTTCTCTGCATCTATTGAGATGATCATATGGTTTTTCTCCTTCAGTTTGTTAATACGGTTTATCACATTGATTGTTTTGCGTATACTGAAGAATCCTTGCATTCCTGGAATAAACCCCATTTGATCATGGTGTATGATCCTTTTAATGTGCTGTTGGATTCTGTTTGCTAGTATTTTGTTGAGGATTTTTGCATCTATGTTCATCAGGGATATTGGCCTGTAGTTTTCTTTCTTTGTGACATCCTTGTCTGGTTATGGTATCAAGGTGACGGTGGCCTCGTAGAATGAATTTGGGAGTGTTCCTTCCTCTGCTATATTTTGGAAGTGTTTGAGGAGGATAGGTGTTAGCTCTTCTCTAAATGTTTGATAGAAGTCGCCTGTGAAGCCATCTGGTCCTGGGCTTTTGTTTGTTGGAAGATTTTTAATCACAGTTTCCATTTCAGTGCTTGTGATTGGTCTGTTCGTATTTTCTGTTTTTCCCTATTCAGTCTTGGCAGGTTGTGCATTCCTAAGAATTTGTCCGTTTCTTCCAGGTTGTCCATTTTATGGGCATAGAGTTGCTTGTAGTAATCTCTCATGATCTTTTGTATTTCTGCACTGTCAGTTGTTACTTCTCCTTTTTCATTTCTAATTGTATTGATTTGAGTCTTCTCCCTTTTTTTCTTGATGAGTCTGGCTAATGGTTTCTCAATTTTGTCTATCTTCTCAAAGAACCAGCTTTTAGCTTTATTGATCTTTGCTATCGTTTCCTTCATTTCTTTTTCATTTATTTCTGATCTGATCTTTATGATTTCTTTCCTTCTGCGATCTTTGGGGTTTTTTTGTTCTTTCTCTGTAAAATTGCTTTAGGTGTTAGGTTAGGTTGTTTATTCGAGATGCTTTCTGTTTCTTAAGGTAGGATTGTATTGCTATAAACTTGCCTCTTAGAACTGCTGTTGCTGCATCCCATAGGTTTGGGGTCGTCGTGTCTCGATTGTCATTCGTCTCTAGGTGTTTTTTGATTTCCTCTTTGATTTCTTCACTGATCACTTCGTTATTAAGTAGTGTATTGTTTAGCCTCCATGTGTTTGTATTTTGTACAGATCTTTTCCTGTAATTGATATCTAGTCTCACAGCGATGTGCTCGGAAAAGATACTTGATACAGTTTCAATTTTCTTTCTTTCTTTCCACATCTTTATTGGAGCATAATTGGTTTACAGTGGTGTGTTAGTTTCTGCTTTATAACAAAGTGAATCAGTTATACATATACCTGTGTTCCCATATCTCTTCCCTCTTGCGTCTCCCTCTCTCCCACCCTCCCTATCCCACCCCTCCAGGCGGTCAGAAAGAACCGAGCTGATCTCCCTGTGCTATGCGGCTGCTTCCCACCAGCTATCTACCTTATGTTTGGTAGTGTATATATGTCCGTGCCTCTCTCTCGCTTTGTCACAGCTCACCCTTCCCCCTCCCCATATCCTCAAGTCCATTCTCTAGTAGGTCTGTGTCTTTATTCCTGTCTCACCCCTAGCTTCTTCGTGACATTTTTTTTCCTTTTTAAATTCCATATATATGTGTTAGCATACGGTATTTGTTTTTCTCTTTCTGAAATATTTCACTCTGTATGACAGACTCTAGGTTTATCCACCTCATTACAAATAGCTCAATTTCGTGTCTTTTTATGGCTGAGTAATATTCCATTGCATACATGTGCCACATCTTCTTTATCCATTCTTCCGATGATGGACACTTAGGTTGTTTCCAGTCCGGGCTATTGTAAATAGAGCTGCAGTGAACATTTTGGTACATGACTCTTTTTGAATTATGGTGTTCTGAGGGTATATGCCCAGTAGTGGGATTGCCGGGTCACATGGTAGTTCTATTTGTAGTTTTTTAAGGAACCTCCATACTGTTCTCCACAGTGGGTGTATCAATTTACATTCACACCAACAGTGCAAGAGGCTTCCCTTTTCTCCACACCCACTCCAGCATTTACTGTTTCTAGATTTTTTGATGATGGCCATTCTGACTGGTGTGAGATGATATCTCATTGTAGTTCTGATTTGCATTTCTCTAATGATTAATGAAGTTGAGCATTGTGTCATGTGTTTGTTGGCAGTCTGTATATCTTCTCTGGAGAAATGTCTCTTTCGGCCTTCTGCCCATTTTTGGATTGGGTTGTTTGATCTTTTGTTATTGAGCTGCCTGAGCTGCTTACAAATTTTGGAGATTAATCCTTTGTCAGTTGCTTCATTTGCAAATATTTTCTCCCCTTGTGAGGTTTGTCTTTTGGTCTTGTTTGTGGTTTCCTTTGCTGTGCAAAAGCTTTGAAGTTCCATTAGGTCTCATTTGTTTATTTTGTTTTTATTTCCATTTCTCTAGGAGGTGGGTCAAAAAGGATCTTGCTGTGATTTATGTCTTAGAGTGTTCTGCCTATGTTTTCCTCTAGGAGTTTGATATTTTCTGGCCTTACATTTAGGTCTTCAATCCATTTTGAGCTTATATTTGTGTATGGTGTTAGGGAGTGATCTAATCTCATACTTTTACACGTACCTGTCCTGTTTTCCCAGCACCACTTATTGAAGAGGCTGTCCTTTCTCCACTGTACATTCCTGCCTCCTTTATCAAACATAAGGTGACCATATGTGCGGGGGTTTATCTCTGGGCTTTCTGTCCTGTTCCATTGATCTATCTTTCTGTTTTTGTGCCAGTACCATACTCTCTTGATTACTGTAGCTTTGTAGTATAGTCTGAAGTCAGGGAGCCTGATTCCTTCAGCTCCGTTTTTCGTTCTCAAGATTGCTTTGGCTATTCGGGGTCTTTTGTGTTTCCATACAAATTGTGAAAGTTTTCGATCTAGTTTTGTGAAAAATGCCAGTGGTAGTTTGCTAGGGATTGCATTGAATCTGTAGATTGCTTTGGGTAGTAGAGTCCTTTTCACAATGTTGATTCTTCCCATGCAAGAACATGGTATATCTCTCCATCTATTTGTATCATCTTTAATTTCTTTCATCAGTGTCTTATAATTTTCTGCATACAGGTCTTTTGTCTCCTTAGGTAGGTTTATTCCTAGGTATTTTATTCCTTTTGTTGCAGTGGTAAATGGGAGTGTTTTCTTGATTTCACTTTCAGATTTTTCATCATCGGTGTATAGGAATGCCAGAGATTTCTGTGTATTAATTTTGTATCCTGCTACTTTACCAAATTCATTGATTAGCTCTAGTAGTTTTCCAGTAGCATCTTTAGGATTCGCTGTGTGTAGTACCATGTCATCTGCAAACAGTGACAGCTTTACTTCTTTTCCGACTTGGATTCCTTTTATTTCCTTTCCTTCTCTGATTGCTGTGGCTAAAACTTCCAAAACTATGTTGAATAAGAGGGGTGAGAGTGGGCAACGTTGTCTTGTCCCTGATCTTAGTGGAAATGCTTTCATTTTTTCACCATTGAGGACGATGTTGGCTGTGGGTTTGTCATATATGGCCTTTATTACGTTGAGGAAAGTTCCCTCTATGCCTACTTCCTGCAGGGTTTTTATCATAAATGGGTTTTGAATTTTGTCAGAAGCTTTCTCTGCATCTATTGAGATGATCATATGGTTTTTCTCCTTCAGTTTGTTAATACGGTTTATCACATTGATTGTTTTGCGTATACTGAAGAATCCTTGCATTCCTGGAATAAACCCCATTTGATCATGGTGTATGATCCTTTTAATGTGCTGTTGGATTCTGTTTGCTAGTATTTTGTTGAGGATTTTTGCATCTATGTTCATCAGGGATATTGGCCTGTAGTTTTCTTTCTTTGTGACATCCTTGTCTGGTTATGGTATCAAGGTGACGGTGGCCTCGTAGAATGAATTTGGGAGTGTTCCTTCCTCTGCTATATTTTGGAAGTGTTTGAGGAGGATAGGTGTTAGCTCTTCTCTAAATGTTTGATAGAAGTCGCCTGTGAAGCCATCTGGTCCTGGGCTTTTGTTTGTTGGAAGATTTTTAATCACAGTTTCCATTTCAGTGCTTGTGATTGGTCTGTTCGTATTTTCTGTTTTTCCCTATTCAGTCTTGGCAGGTTGTGCATTCCTAAGAATTTGTCCGTTTCTTCCAGGTTGTCCATTTTATGGGCATAGAGTTGCTTGTAGTAATCTCTCATGATCTTTTGTATTTCTGCACTGTCAGTTGTTACTTCTCCTTTTTCATTTCTAATTGTATTGATTTGAGTCTTCTCCCTTTTTTTCTTGATGAGTCTGGCTAATGGTTTCTCAATTTTGTCTATCTTCTCAAAGAACCAGCTTTTAGCTTTATTGATCTTTGCTATCGTTTCCTTCATTTCTTTTTCATTTATTTCTGATCTGATCTTTATGATTTCTTTCCTTCTGCGATCTTTGGGGTTTTTTTGTTCTTTCTCTGTAAAATTGCTTTAGGTGTTAGGTTAGGTTGTTTATTCGAGATGCTTTCTGTTTCTTAAGGTAGGATTGTATTGCTATAAACTTGCCTCTTAGAACTGCTGTTGCTGCATCCCATAGGTTTGGGGTCGTCGTGTCTCGATTGTCATTCGTCTCTAGGTGTTTTTTGATTTCCTCTTTGATTTCTTCACTGATCACTTCGTTATTAAGTAGTGTATTGTTTAGCCTCCATGTGTTTGTATTTTGTACAGATCTTTTCCTGTAATTGATATCTAGTCTCACAGCGATGTGCTCGGAAAAGATACTTGATACAGTTTCAATTTTCTTTCTTTCTTTCCACATCTTTATTGGAGCATAATTGGTTTACAGTGGTGTGTTAGTTTCTGCTTTATAACAAAGTGAATCAGTTATACATATACCTGTGTTCCCATATCTCTTCCCTCTTGCGTCTCCCTCCCTCCCACCCTCCCTATCCCACCCCTCCAGGCGGTCAGAAAGAACCGAGCTGATCTCCCTGTGCTATGCGGCTGCTTCCCACCAAGCTATCTACCTTATGTTTGGTAGTGTATATATGTCCGTGCCTCTCTCTCGCTTTGTCACAGCTCACCCTTCCCCCTCCCCATATCCTCAAGTCCATTCTCTAGTAGGTCTGTGTCTTTATTCCTGTCTCACCCCTAGCTTCTTCGTGACATTTTTTTTCCTTTTTAAATTCCATATATATGTGTTAGCATACGGTATTTGTTTTTCTCTTTCTGAAATATTTCACTCTGTATGACAGACTCTAGGTTTATCCACCTCATTACAAATAGCTCAATTTCGTGTCTTTTTATGGCTGAGTAATATTCCATTGCATACATGTGCCACATCTTCTTTATCCATTCTTCCGATGATGGACACTTAGGTTGTTTCCAGTCCGGGCTATTGTAAATAGAGCTGCAGTGAACATTTTGGTACATGACTCTTTTTGAATTATGGTGTTCTGAGGGTATATGCCCAGTAGTGGGATTGCCGGGTCACATGGTAGTTCTATTTGTAGTTTTTTAAGGAACCTCCATACTGTTCTCCACAGTGGGTGTATCAATTTACATTCACACCAACAGTGCAAGAGGCTTCCCTTTTCTCCACACCCACTCCAGCATTTACTGTTTCTAGATTTTTTGATGATGGCCATTCTGACTGGTGTGAGATGATATCTCATTGTAGTTCTGATTTGCATTTCTCTAATGATTAATGAAGTTGAGCATTGTGTCATGTGTTTGTTGGCAGTCTGTATATCTTCTCTGGAGAAATGTCTCTTTCGGCCTTCTGCCCATTTTTGGATTGGGTTGTTTGATCTTTTGTTATTGAGCTGCCTGAGCTGCTTACAAATTTTGGAGATTAATCCTTTGTCAGTTGCTTCATTTGCAAATATTTTCTCCCCTTGTGAGGTTTGTCTTTTGGTCTTGTTTGTGGTTTCCTTTGCTGTGCAAAAGCTTTGAAGTTCCATTAGGTCTCATTTGTTTATTTTGTTTTTATTTCCATTTCTCTAGGAGGTGGGTCAAAAAGGATCTTGCTGTGATTTATGTCTTAGAGTGTTCTGCCTATGTTTTCCTCTAGGAGTTTGATATTTTCTGGCCTTACATTTAGGTCTTCAATCCATTTTGAGCTTATATTTGTGTATGGTGTTAGGGAGTGATCTAATCTCATACTTTTACACGTACCTGTCCTGTTTTCCCAGCACCACTTATTGAAGAGGCTGTCCTTTCTCCACTGTACATTCCTGCCTCCTTTATCAAACATAAGGTGACCATATGTGCGTGGGTTTATCTCTGGGCTTTCTGTCCTGTTCCATTGATCTATCTTTCTGTTTTTGTGCCAGTACCATACTCTCTTGATTACTGTAGCTTTGTAGTATAGTCTGAAGTCAGGGAGCCTGATTCCTTCAGCTCCGTTTTTCGTTCTCAAGATTGCTTTGGCTATTCGGGGTCTTTTGTGTTTCCATACAAATTGTGAAAGTTTTCGATCTAGTTTTGTGAAAAATGCCAGTGGTAGTTTGCTAGGGATTGCATTGAATCTGTAGATTGCTTTGGGTAGTAGAGTCCTTTTCACAATGTTGATTCTTCCCATGCAAGAACATGGTATATCTCTCCATCTATTTGTATCATCTTTAATTTCTTTCATCAGTGTCTTATAATTTTCTGCATACAGGTCTTTTGTCTCCTTAGGTAGGTTTATTCCTAGGTATTTTATTCCTTTTGTTGCAGTGGTAAATGGGAGTGTTTTCTTGATTTCACTTTCAGATTTTTCATCATCGGTGTATAGGAATGCCAGAGATTTCTGTGTATTAATTTTGTATCCTGCTACTTTACCAAATTCATTGATTAGCTCTAGTAGTTTTCCAGTAGCATCTTTAGGATTCGCTGTGTGTAGTACCATGTCATCTGCAAACAGTGACAGCTTTACTTCTTTTCCGACTTGGATTCCTTTTATTTCCTTTCCTTCTCTGATTGCTGTGGCTAAAACTTCCAAAACTATGTTGAATAAGAGGGGTGAGAGTGGGCAACGTTGTCTTGTCCCTGATCTTAGTGGAAATGCTTTCATTTTTTCACCATTGAGGACGATGTTGGCTGTGGGTTTGTCATATATGGCCTTTATTACGTTGAGGAAAGTTCCCTCTATGCCTACTTCCTGCAGGGTTTTTATCATAAATGGGTTTTGAATTTTGTCAGAAGCTTTCTCTGCATCTATTGAGATGATCATATGGTTTTTCTCCTTCAGTTTGTTAATACGGTTTATCACATTGATTGTTTTGCGTATACTGAAGAATCCTTGCATTCCTGGAATAAACCCCATTTGATCATGGTGTATGATCCTTTTAATGTGCTGTTGGATTCTGTTTGCTAGTATTTTGTTGAGGATTTTTGCATCTATGTTCATCAGGGATATTGGCCTGTAGTTTTCTTTCTTTGTGACATCCTTGTCTGGTTATGGTATCAAGGTGACGGTGGCCTCGTAGAATGAATTTGGGAGTGTTCCTTCCTCTGCTATATTTTGGAAGTGTTTGAGGAGGATAGGTGTTAGCTCTTCTCTAAATGTTTGATAGAAGTCGCCTGTGAAGCCATCTGGTCCTGGGCTTTTGTTTGTTGGAAGATTTTTAATCACAGTTTCCATTTCAGTGCTTGTGATTGGTCTGTTCGTATTTTCTGTTTTTCCCTATTCAGTCTTGGCAGGTTGTGCATTCCTAAGAATTTGTCCGTTTCTTCCAGGTTGTCCATTTTATGGGCATAGAGTTGCTTGTAGTAATCTCTCATGATCTTTTGTATTTCTGCACTGTCAGTTGTTACTTCTCCTTTTTCATTTCTAATTGTATTGATTTGAGTCTTCTCCCTTTTTTTCTTGATGAGTCTGGCTAATGGTTTCTCAATTTTGTCTATCTTCTCAAAGAACCAGCTTTTAGCTTTATTGATCTTTGCTATCGTTTCCTTCATTTCTTTTTCATTTATTTCTGATCTGATCTTTATGATTTCTTTCCTTCTGCGATCTTTGGGGTTTTTTTGTTCTTTCTCTGTAAAATTGCTTTAGGTGTTAGGTTAGGTTGTTTATTCGAGATGCTTTCTGTTTCTTAAGGTAGGATTGTATTGCTATAAACTTGCCTCTTAGAACTGCTGTTGCTGCATCCCATAGGTTTGGGGTCGTCGTGTCTCGATTGTCATTCGTCTCTAGGTGTTTTTTGATTTCCTCTTTGATTTCTTCACTGATCACTTCGTTATTAAGTAGTGTATTGTTTAGCCTCCATGTGTTTGTATTTTGTACAGATCTTTTCCTGTAATTGATATCTAGTCTCACAGCGATGTGCTCGGAAAAGATACTTGATACAGTTTCAATTTTCTTTCTTTCTTTCCACATCTTTATTGGAGCATAATTGGTTTACAGTGGTGTGTTAGTTTCTGCTTTATAACAAAGTGAATCAGTTATACATATACCTGTGTTCCCATATCTCTTCCCTCTTGCGTCTCCCTCCCTCCCACCCTCCCTATCCCACCCCTCCAGGCGGTCAGAAAGAACCGAGCTGATCTCCCTGTGCTATGCGGCTGCTTCCCACCAAGCTATCTACCTTATGTTTGGTAGTGTATATATGTCCGTGCCTCTCTCTCGCTTTGTCACAGCTCACCCTTCCCCCTCCCCATATCCTCAAGTCCATTCTCTAGTAGGTCTGTGTCTTTATTCCTGTCTCACCCCTAGCTTCTTCGTGACATTTTTTTTCCTTTTTAAATTCCATATATATGTGTTAGCATACGGTATTTGTTTTTCTCTTTCTGAAATATTTCACTCTGTATGACAGACTCTAGGTTTATCCACCTCATTACAAATAGCTCAATTTCGTGTCTTTTTATGGCTGAGTAATATTCCATTGCATACATGTGCCACATCTTCTTTATCCATTCTTCCGATGATGGACACTTAGGTTGTTTCCAGTCCGGGCTATTGTAAATAGAGCTGCAGTGAACATTTTGGTACATGACTCTTTTTGAATTATGGTGTTCTGAGGGTATATGCCCAGTAGTGGGATTGCCGGGTCACATGGTAGTTCTATTTGTAGTTTTTTAAGGAACCTCCATACTGTTCTCCACAGTGGGTGTATCAATTTACATTCACACCAACAGTGCAAGAGGCTTCCCTTTTCTCCACACCCACTCCAGCATTTACTGTTTCTAGATTTTTTGATGATGGCCATTCTGACTGGTGTGAGATGATATCTCATTGTAGTTCTGATTTGCATTTCTCTAATGATTAATGAAGTTGAGCATTGTGTCATGTGTTTGTTGGCAGTCTGTATATCTTCTCTGGAGAAATGTCTCTTTCGGCCTTCTGCCCATTTTTGGATTGGGTTGTTTGATCTTTTGTTATTGAGCTGCCTGAGCTGCTTACAAATTTTGGAGATTAATCCTTTGTCAGTTGCTTCATTTGCAAATATTTTCTCCCCTTGTGAGGTTTGTCTTTTGGTCTTGTTTGTGGTTTCCTTTGCTGTGCAAAAGCTTTGAAGTTCCATTAGGTCTCATTTGTTTATTTTGTTTTTATTTCCATTTCTCTAGGAGGTGGGTCAAAAAGGATCTTGCTGTGATTTATGTCTTAGAGTGTTCTGCCTATGTTTTCCTCTAGGAGTTTGATATTTTCTGGCCTTACATTTAGGTCTTCAATCCATTTTGAGCTTATATTTGTGTATGGTGTTAGGGAGTGATCTAATCTCATACTTTTACACGTACCTGTCCTGTTTTCCCAGCACCACTTATTGAAGAGGCTGTCCTTTCTCCACTGTACATTCCTGCCTCCTTTATCAAACATAAGGTGACCATATGTGCGGGGGTTTATCTCTGGGCTTTCTGTCCTGTTCCATTGATCTATCTTTCTGTTTTTGTGCCAGTACCATACTCTCTTGATTACTGTAGCTTTGTAGTATAGTCTGAAGTCAGGGAGCCTGATTCCTTCAGCTCCGTTTTTCGTTCTCAAGATTGCTTTGGCTATTCGGGGTCTTTTGTGTTTCCATACAAATTGTGAAAGTTTTCGATCTAGTTTTGTGAAAAATGCCAGTGGTAGTTTGCTAGGGATTGCATTGAATCTGTAGATTGCTTTGGGTAGTAGAGTCCTTTTCACAATGTTGATTCTTCCCATGCAAGAACATGGTATATCTCTCCATCTATTTGTATCATCTTTAATTTCTTTCATCAGTGTCTTATAATTTTCTGCATACAGGTCTTTTGTCTCCTTAGGTAGGTTTATTCCTAGGTATTTTATTCCTTTTGTTGCAGTGGTAAATGGGAGTGTTTTCTTGATTTCACTTTCAGATTTTTCATCATCGGTGTATAGGAATGCCAGAGATTTCTGTGTATTAATTTTGTATCCTGCTACTTTACCAAATTCATTGATTAGCTCTAGTAGTTTTCCAGTAGCATCTTTAGGATTCGCTGTGTGTAGTACCATGTCATCTGCAAACAGTGACAGCTTTACTTCTTTTCCGACTTGGATTCCTTTTATTTCCTTTCCTTCTCTGATTGCTGTGGCTAAAACTTCCAAAACTATGTTGAATAAGAGGGGTGAGAGTGGGCAACGTTGTCTTGTCCCTGATCTTAGTGGAAATGCTTTCATTTTTTCACCATTGAGGACGATGTTGGCTGTGGGTTTGTCATATATGGCCTTTATTACGTTGAGGAAAGTTCCCTCTATGCCTACTTCCTGCAGGGTTTTTATCATAAATGGGTTTTGAATTTTGTCAGAAGCTTTCTCTGCATCTATTGAGATGATCATATGGTTTTTCTCCTTCAGTTTGTTAATACGGTTTATCACATTGATTGTTTTGCGTATACTGAAGAATCCTTGCATTCCTGGAATAAACCCCATTTGATCATGGTGTATGATCCTTTTAATGTGCTGTTGGATTCTGTTTGCTAGTATTTTGTTGAGGATTTTTGCATCTATGTTCATCAGGGATATTGGCCTGTAGTTTTCTTTCTTTGTGACATCCTTGTCTGGTTATGGTATCAAGGTGACGGTGGCCTCGTAGAATGAATTTGGGAGTGTTCCTTCCTCTGCTATATTTTGGAAGTGTTTGAGGAGGATAGGTGTTAGCTCTTCTCTAAATGTTTGATAGAAGTCGCCTGTGAAGCCATCTGGTCCTGGGCTTTTGTTTGTTGGAAGATTTTTAATCACAGTTTCCATTTCAGTGCTTGTGATTGGTCTGTTCGTATTTTCTGTTTTTCCCTATTCAGTCTTGGCAGGTTGTGCATTCCTAAGAATTTGTCCGTTTCTTCCAGGTTGTCCATTTTATGGGCATAGAGTTGCTTGTAGTAATCTCTCATGATCTTTTGTATTTCTGCACTGTCAGTTGTTACTTCTCCTTTTTCATTTCTAATTGTATTGATTTGAGTCTTCTCCCTTTTTTTCTTGATGAGTCTGGCTAATGGTTTCTCAATTTTGTCTATCTTCTCAAAGAACCAGCTTTTAGCTTTATTGATCTTTGCTATCGTTTCCTTCATTTCTTTTTCATTTATTTCTGATCTGATCTTTATGATTTCTTTCCTTCTGCGATCTTTGGGGTTTTTTTGTTCTTTCTCTGTAAAATTGCTTTAGGTGTTAGGTTAGGTTGTTTATTCGAGATGCTTTCTGTTTCTTAAGGTAGGATTGTATTGCTATAAACTTGCCTCTTAGAACTGCTGTTGCTGCATCCCATAGGTTTGGGGTCGTCGTGTCTCGATTGTCATTCGTCTCTAGGTGTTTTTTGATTTCCTCTTTGATTTCTTCACTGATCACTTCGTTATTAAGTAGTGTATTGTTTAGCCTCCATGTGTTTGTATTTTGTACAGATCTTTTCCTGTAATTGATATCTAGTCTCACAGCGATGTGCTCGGAAAAGATACTTGAAACAGTTTCAATTTTCTTAAATTTACCAGGGTTTGACTTGTGACTCAAGATATGATCTGTTTTGGAGAATGTTGCATGAGCACTTGAGAAAAATGTGTATTATGTTGTTTTTGGATAGAATGTCCTATAAATTGTCAATAAAGGCTGTCTTGTTTAATGTATCATTTAAAGCTTGTGTTTCCTTAATTATTTTCATTTTGCATGATCGGTCCATTGCTGAAAGTGGCGTGTCAAAGTTTCCTAATATGAATGTGTTAGTGTTGATTTCCCCTTTTATGGCTGTTATTATTTTCTTTATGTATTGAGGTGCTTCTATGTTGGGTACCTAAATATTTACAATTGTTATATCTTTGTCTTTGATCCATCCCTTGATCATTATATACTGTTCTTTGTCTCTTGTAATAGTCTTTATTTTAAAGTCTATTTTGTCTGATAATAGAATTGCTACTCCAGGTTTCTTTTGGTTTACATTTGCATTGAATATCTTTTTCCATCCCCTTACTTTCAGTCTGTATGTGTGTTTAGGTCGGACATGGGTCTCTTGTAGACAACATATATATGGGTCCTTTTTTGTATCCATTTAGCCAGTCTGTATCTCTTGGTGGGAGCATTTAATCCATTTACATTTAAGGTAATTATCGATATGTATGTTACTATTCCCATTTTCTCAGTTGTTTGGGGTTTGTTATTGTAGGACTTTTCCTTCTCTTGTGTTTCTTGCCTAGAGAAGTTCCTTTAGCATTTGTTGTAAAGCTTGTTTTGTGATGCTGAACTCGCTCAGTTTTTGCTTGTCTCTAAAGGTTTTTAATTTCTCCATCAAATCTGAATGAGATCCTTGCTGGGTTGAGTAATCTTGGTTTTAGGTTTTTCTCCTTCATCACTTTAAATATGTCCTGCCAGTCCCTTCTGACTTTCAGAGTTTCTGCTGAAAGATCAGCTGTTAACCTTATGCCAATTCCCTTGTGTGTTATTTGTTGTTTTTTCCTTGCTGTTTTTAATATGTTTTCTTTGTATTTAATTTTTGTTAGTTTGATTAATATGTGTCTTGGCGCGTTTGTCCTTGGATTGTTCTTGTATGGGATTCTCTGTGCTTCCTGGACTTGATTAACTATTTCTTTTCCCATATTAGGGAAGTTTTCAACTATAACCTCTTCAAATATTTTCTCAGTCCCTTTTTTCTTTTCTTCTTCTGGAACCCCTATAATTGTAATGTTGGTGTGTTTAATGTTGTCCCAGAGGTCTCTGAGACTGTCCTCAATTCTTTTCTCTTTATTCTGCTTTGCAGTAGTCATTTGCAGTATTTTATCTTCACTTTCACTTATCTGTTCTTCTGCCTCAGTTATTGTGCTATTGATCCCATCTAGAGTATTTTTCATTTCATTTATTGTGTTGTTCATCGTTGCTTGTTTCATCTTTAGTTCTTCTAGGTCCTTGTTAAATGTTTGTTGCATTTTGTCTATTCTATTTCCAAGCTTTTGGATCATCTTGACTATCATTATTCTGAATTCTTTTTCAGGTAGACTGCCTGTTTCCTCCTCATGTGTTAGGTCAGGTGGGTTTTTATCTTGCTCCTCCATCTGCTGTGTGTTTTTTTGTCTTCTCATTTTGCTCATTTTACTGTGTTTCGGGTTTCCTTTTTTGCAGGCTGCAGGTTCGTTGTTCCCATTGTTTTTGGTGTCTGTCCCCAGTGGCTAAGGTTGGTTCAGTGGGTTGTGTAGGCTTCCTGGTGGAGGGGACTCTTGCCTGTGTTCTGATGGATGAGGCTGGATTTTGTGTTTCTGGTGGGAAGCTCCATGTCTAGTGGGGTGTTTTGGGATGTCTGTGGGCTTATTATTATTTTAGGCAGCCTCTCTGCTAATGGGTGGGGTTGTGTTCCTGTTTTGCTAGTTGTTTGGCATAGAGTGTCCAGCACTGTAGCTTGCGGGTCATTGAGTGAAGCTGGGTGCTGGTGTTAAGATGGAGATCTCTGGGAGATTTTCGCCATTTGATATTATGTGGAGCTGGGAGGTTCCTTGTGGACCAGTGTCCTGAAGTTGGCTCTCCCACCTCAGAGGCACAGCAGTGACTTCTGGCTGCAGCACCAAGAGCCTTTCATCCACTCGGCTCAGAATGAAAGTGAGAAAAAGTAGAAAGAAAGAAAGGGAGGGAGGGAGGGAGGGAGGAAGGAAAGAAAAGAAAGGAAAGAAGAAAGAAAAAAAAAGAAAGCAAAATAAAGTAAGATAAAATAAAGTTATTAAAATTAAAAATAATTATTAAGAAAAAGGATTTTTAAAAATTAAAAAAAAAAAACGGACGTATAGAACCCTAGGACAAATGGTGAAATCAAAGATATACAGACAAAATCTCACATAGAATCATACACATACACACTCACAAAAAGAGGAAAGAGGAAACAATAATAAATCTTCTCAAAGTCCCCCTCCTCAATTTGGGATGATTTATTGTCTATTCAGGTATTCCACAGATGCAGGATACATCAAGTTGATTGTGGAGTTTTAATGTATTGCTCCTGAGGATGCTGGGAGAGATTTCCCTTTCTCTTCTTTGTTCGCACAGCTCCTGGGGCTCAGCTTTGGATTTGGCCCCGCCTCTGTGTGTAGGTCGCCTGGAGGGTGTCTGTTCTTCGCTCAGACAGGCCTGGGTGAAATGAGCAGCTGACTTGGGGGCTCTGGCTCACTCAGGCTGGGCGCAGGGAGGGGTGCGGATGCCAGGCGAGCCTGCGACGGCAAAGGCTGATGGAACATTGCACCAGCCTGAGGCGTGCCGTGCGTTCTCCTGGGGAAGTTGTCCCTGGATCCCAGGACCCTGGCAATGGCGGGCTGCACAGGCTCCCCGGAAGGGAGGTGTGGATAGTGACCTGTGCTCGCACACAGGCTTCTTGGTGGTGACAGCAGCAGTCTTAGCATCTCATGCCCATCTTTGGGGTCCGCGCTGTTAGCCGCGGCTCGCGCCCGTCTCTGGAGCTCCTTTAAGCAGCGCTTTTAATCCCCTCTCCTTGCACACCAGGAAACAGAGGGAAGAAAAAGTCTCTTGCCTCTTCGGCAGCTGCAGACTTTTCGCGGACTGCTTCCCGGCCAGCCATGGTGCACTAACCCCCTGCAGGCTGTGTTCACTCCGCCAACCCCAGTCCTCTCCCTGCGCTCCGCCCCAGTGGGTGAGCAGACAAGCCTCTCAGGCTGGTGAGTGCTGGTCAGCACCGATCCTCTGTGCCGGAATCTCTCTGCTTTGCCTTCCGCACCCCTGTTGCTGTGCTCTCCTCCGCGGCTCCAAAGCTTACCCACTCCGCCACCCGCAGTGTCTGCCCGCAAAGGGGCTACCTAGTGTGTGGAAACCTTTACTCCTTCACAGCTCCCTCCCACTGGTGTGGGTCCCGTCCCTATTCTTTTGTCTCTGTTTATTCTTTTTTCTTTTGCCTTACCCAGGTGTGTGGGGATTTTCTTGCCGTTTGGGAGGCCTCAGGTCTTCTGCCAGCGTTCAGTAGGTGTTCTGTAGGAGTTGTTCCACATGTAGATGTATTTCTGGTGTATCTGTGGGGAGGAAGGTGATCTCTGCGTCTTACTCTTCCACCATCTTCCTCCCAGTAATGTATTTTTTAGCCTCCATGTGTTTGTGTTTTTTACATTTTTTTCCCTGTAATTCATTTCTAATCTCATAGCGTTGTGGTCAGAAAAGATGCTTGATATGATTTCAATTTTCTTAAATTGACTTAGGCTTGATTTGTGACCCAAGAGGTGATCTATCCTGGAGAATGTTCTGTGCGCACTTGAGAAGAAAGTGTAATCTGCTGTTTTTGGATGGAGTGTCCTATAAATATAAATTAAATCTATCCGGTCTATTGTGTCATTTAAAGCTTCTGTTTATTTTCATTTTGGGTGATCTCTCCATTGGTGTAAGTGAGGTGTTAAAGCCCCCCACTATTACTGTGGTACTGTCGATTTCCTCTTTTATAGCTGTTAGCAGTTGCCTTATGTATTGAGGTGCTCCTATGTTGGGTGCATATAGATTTATAATTGTTATATCTTCTTCTTGGATTGATCCCTTGATCATTATGTAGTGTCCTTTCTTGTCTCTTGTAACATTCTTTATTTTAAAGTATACTTTATCTGATATGAGTATAGCTACTCCAGCTTTCTTTTGATTTCCATTTGCATGGAATATCTTTTTCCATCCCCTCACTTTCATATGTATGGGTCTTGTTTTTGTGTCCATTCAGCAAGCCTGTGTCTTTTGGTTGGAGCGTTTAATCCATTCACATTTAAGGTAATTATCAGTATTTATGTTCCTGTGACCATTTTCTTCATTGTTTTGGGTTTGTTTTTGTAGGTCCTTTTCTTGTATTTTCCACTTAGAGAAGTTCCTTTAGCATTTGTTGTAGAGGTGGTTTGGTGGTGCTGAATTCTCTTAGCTTTTGCTTGTCTGCAAAGCTTTTGATTTCTCCATCGAATCTGAATGAGATCCTTGCTGGGTAGAGTAATCTTGGTTGTAGGTTCTTCCCTTTCATCACTTGAAGTATGTCATGCCACTCCCTTCTGGCTTGTAAAGTTTCTGCTGAGAAATCAGCTGTTAACCTTATGGCAGTTCCCTTGTATGTTATTTGTCGGTTTCCCCTTGCTGCTTTTAATAATTTTTCTTTGTCTTTAATTTTTGCCAATTTGATTACTGTGTGTCTCGGCATGTTTCTCCTTGGGTTTATCCTGTATGGGACTCGCTGCGCTTCCTGGACTTGGGTTGCTATTTCTTTTCCCATGTTAGGGATGTTTTCAACTATAATCTCTTCAAATATTTTCTTGGGTCCTTTCTCTCTCTCTTCTCCTTTTGGGACCCCTATAATGCAAATGTTGTTGTGTTTAATGTTGTCCCAGAGGTCTCTTAGGCTGTCTTCATTTCTTTTCATTCTTTTTCCTTTATTCTGTTCCACAGCAGCGAATTCCACCATTCTGTCTTCCAGGTCACGTGTCCGTTCTTCTGCCTCAGTTATTCTGCTATTGATTCCTTCTAGTGTAGTTTTCATTTTAGTTATTGTATTGTTCGTCTCTGTTTGTTTGTTCTTTAATTCTTGTAGGTCTTTGTTAAAGATTTCTTGCATGTTCTTGATCTTTGCCTCCATTCTTTTTCCGAGGTCCTGGATCATCTTCACTCTCATTATTCTGAATTCTTTTTCTGGATGGTTGCCTATCTCCACTTCATTTAGTTGTTTTTCTGGGGCTTTATCTTGTTCCTTCATCTGGTACCTAGCCCTCTGCCTTTTCATCTTGTCTGTCTTCCTGTGAATGTGGTTTTTGTTCCACAGGCTGCAGGATTGTAGTTCTTCTTGCTTCTGCTGTCTGCCCTCTGTTAGAATGCCCTTATTAAGAAGGGGATTCCCACTGAAACAGTAGGTAGGTAGAAGTGTTGTCACCACATAGTTGCATGGCACTTTTCTTTGAGATTTTAATTTGTTTTATTGATGCTTCCAAATTAGGGAAATATATATGTAATTTTAAAAATAATGAGAAATTGATAATAGAACAGGTTGCTTAAGATCATGTGGTGAGTTAGCAACTTACCACAGGGCCACCAAGTGCCATGAATCAGGATTCCCTGGGATTCCTGGTGTAGGGACTTCTCTGGTGGTCCAGTGGTAAAGAATCCACCTTCCTATGCAGGGGACACGGGTTTGATCCCTGGTCGAGGAATAAAGATCCCACTTGCCGCTGGGCAACTAAGCCCACACGCCACAGCTACTGAACTTGCGCGCCTCAATGAGAGAGCCCATGTGCCGCGAACTACAGAGCCCACTCACTCAGGAGCCCGCGCGCTACAACTAGAGAGAGAAAACCAACATGCCACAACTAGAGAGAAGCCCGCACCACAATGAAAAGATCCTGCATGCCGCAACTAAGGCCTGATGCAGCCAAAAAAATAAAGAAAAAAAAAGGGAAGCCCATTTATTTTATAAAATATGGGAGTTAAAGACCAAGGTTCTGTGGCAGAGAAATAAATAATACAGAATGATGAGATGTATATATTAAGGGTTTGGGTTTTTTTTTTTTCTTTTTGTGGTATGCAGGCCTCTCACTGCTGTGGCCTCTCACGTTGCGGAGCACAGACTCCGGACGCGCAGGCCCAGCAGCTGTGGCTCATGGGCCCAGCCGCTCCGCGGCATGTGGGATCTTCCCGGACCGGGGCACGAACCCGTGTCCCCTGCATCAGCAGGCAGACTCTCAACCACTGCACCACCAGGGAAGCTCAAGGGTTTGGGATTTTTTAACCTAAGTTAAAAATATTTCCCCTTACATGATGAGTACAGAGGCTTTGTTTGCTTATGAAACATGAATTGTCATAAACTCTTATAACCATGTTGTCTGAGTTTTCAGCCATAATTAGAGGTGATGCAGGTGAATGTAATCCCAGGGGCAGAACAGTGTTTTCTATCTCCACCTTTGTTTAGTTTGGGCTACCTTAAACAGGGACTTACACACTCCTAGGAGAATTGAAGGTTTTGGTTTATTTTGCCATGTTTGAGTTCCCTTTTTTGATGTATATTAGCTCATTAGTTATACCTCCATAAAAATCTGCCCTTACAACACTCAAAATGTAAAAATAGACCTTAAATTAATTGAATTAAATTTAGAGTATACCACAGATAACTAGGATATACATCTAATATATATCAAAAGCCTGAAAACATTTGCTCATACCCTTCAGTCTAGTCATTAGATTTCATCCTGAGAATGGGGTTGTTAACCATAGGTGAACATCAGGGAGTCTTATTTTCAAATTAAGAACTCTAGAATAATTCAGCAAAAGACAAAAAGCTAAGTACACCATCTAAAGTGTAACAAAAATTGGCAGTGACCTGAATGTCCAACTATAGGATTAAGTAAATTGTAGTTCATCACTTAATAGAATATTATGTAACCATTAATACAGTAGTTTTATAGATGACATAGAAACATGGGAAAATGTTTATAATAAAAGTGGAAATAATAAGTTACCTTTCGCTACAGCTATGTAAAGTATATCTGTACATGAGGAAAGAATTAACAGTAGCCAAACATAAAACTTTTATGGGAAAGTGGTGAGCTTATTTTCCTTTTTTCCACAACTTCCTTCACTGTCATTTCAATAAAAAGAGGTAGAAGAAGGGGAGGGGAGAAAATGTAGTTTAGTTTCTGGTGTTTCCTCCCACTCTTTAGAATAATGGGGTCCTGGGAACCACCTACAGAGTGTATAGTGGTATCATTGCCACTGACTTTCTAGATTGATACTTTTTTCCCCCCTAAGGAATTTATTTATTTGGTTGCACTGGGTCTATTTGGTTGCGCTGGGTCTTATTTGCAGCAGGCCGACTCCTTAGTTGTGGCTTGTGGGCTCCTTAGTTGTGGCTTGCCGGCTCCTTAGTTGCAACACGTGGACTCCTTAATTGTGGCTCCTGGGCTCCTTAGTTGCAGGTCACTGGCTTCTTAGTTGCAGCATGTGGGCTCCTTAGTTGTGGCATGCAAACTCTTAGTTGTGGCATGCGTGTGGGATCTAGTTCCCTGACCAGGGATCGAACCTGGGCCCCCTGCATTGGGAGCATGGAGTCTTTACCACTGTGCCACCAGGGTGGTCCCTAGATTGACACTTTTTTGTTGTTTTTTTGTGGTACGCGGGCCTCTCACTGTTGTGGCCTCTCCCGTTGCGGAGCACAGGCTCCGGATGCGCAGGCTCAGCGGCCATGGCTCACGGGCCCAGCCGCTCCGCGGCATGTGGGATCCTCCCAGACTGGGTCATGAACCCATGTCCCCTGCATCAGCAGGCGGACTCCCAACCACTGCGCCGCCAGGGAAACCCCCTGACACTTTTATATATAATATTTTAAAAATTTTCTTCCTGTTTTCATGTTTCTCAAAGTGTGGTTTAGGACTTGTTTCCCAGATTCATTATGGTTTATGAAGGCATCCTTACAGTAAACTGATGGTGGAAAGGTAGAATCAAGGTCAGAGAGATACAGAAAAATAACTTTGTGTGTTTCTAGGCTTGATGAGAAAAGGCTTTAGTTAACTATATTAAAGCAGAAAAGGTCAGCATCTAGTGAATGTGATGAGGTCTGCTTTCTGGTTTTGTAAAGGAAGAAAACATTCAGGAAACAGTTTTATGAAATTTGTTATAATGTAAATGGGTTCTTGTCCTATGAAATTTGGGACTTAATAGTTTTATATTTTCCCCAAGGGAAGCTGTCTTCATGTACCTCATTTAGACTCTAAACCTACTGGACAGAGCAGAATGCAAAAGACTTTCAACTGTTATACTCAAGAAACGTTTATTGTTATACTCAAGAAATGTTTATTATTAACAGAGTTGGTTGACCATGTCAGGAGTGTCCCATTTGTCCTCTGAATTTTCCTACCAGGGAAGGAGCATCCATACTGATTCATGGAACAGAAGGAACTGATTCCACACTCCAGGTTACCTCCCTGGCCCAGATTATCTTGGAACCAAGAAGCAGGACCATCCGGGGCTTTGAGGCCTTGATAGAGAGAGAGTGGCTTCAGGTGAGAAAAGCTATTTTGTCCACAGAGGAACTGCTCATAATTGATGTTTGATCCTGGTTTGTGGGAATGGATATAATATATGAAATTCTGATTGATTCAGATGTTTAATTTTCTGGGGGACAGTAAATCTCTCTTCCTCTTAATAAATGCCTGTAATCTTTACTGCCTCTCAATTTCTGTCTCCCTCTTTGCTTATATTGCTCATTTGGCACTTCATTCCCCTAACAAATGTTATTAGTTGTACCTTGTTACCTATAGGGGAAACACAAAGAACGTGTAAAACATGGTCTTGTCTCACAGAACTTAGTCTTGCTAGAGATAAAAGACATAAACAAGGGGGGAAGGAGGAGTGGGAACTTGTAAGTACAAGGCATGTGCTTTAGTGCTTTCTACCTTCTGCTCATCTCTGTCCTGTCGTCTTCCTCAGCCAGGTGAAATCCTTCTCATCCTGTAAGATCCAGCTAAATATCTCTACTTTCGTGAAGACTCTGGGACCTTAACTTCCTTCACAGAAAAAATTGATCCATTTTCCTCACACCTTGTTTCCTGAACTAGACTCAGATATAGTGACTTCTTTGAGTTCAGGGAACCTTGCCCACCCAATTCAGCTGTTTACCCCTAGGACACAACACAGTGCTGTCCTATATAATGCTGAAGGACAGCTAAAATAAAGGTCTCATAAAATAGATGGAAATCCTTCAGGCCAGAGGTTAATTTAAATATATATACACCATGTAACTTAGTGTGTAATTGTGATTGAAAACAAATGTTTAGATATATCTTGAAAGGAAGTATCTCTGGAGAAAATCACTCTGGTCCTTCTAGTTACAATTCAGCTTTATTATGTGTTAATGCTGTTATGTTTACCATGTCTACCCACCCTGACAGCTGACCTTTATCTCTGTTTAAGTCAGACCATCCTAAATATTTGGTACAGATCTTATTCAGCTACATTCCTTGTGATGCATAGCAAACAAACAAATGAGTATGATTGATTTGTTTATATATTACCATTTTCATGGGCATCAAAATCCCATTCATGTTCCTGGCATTATCTTTGTCAGATAAAGTAGCACGAGGACCCAAAGATAAAGCATGTATATGAAATACCTAGAAGGGTGTGATTTGGGGGGATAAGGTCAGTACTCAGGTTCTGGGTGGGCCAGAGAGCCAAATGATTCTTAAATTTCCTTTGGTCAGTAGATGACAGACTCTTCTAGTTCTTTTTGGGGGGAGGGGGAAACTAAAGACAGCTTTGTCTCTAATATAAAAGCATTCATACAGATGTAATCATGACAGTAACTTTCTTATGTAATTAAAGACTTACTATCAGGAGTAACCTGATAAAAATTTGTCTATGAGAACCCCATATCTATCTGCATTTAGTGTTGAGGCTTCCTTATCTTACAGTAGTCTACAGTGCTTTGGATGGATAGAAGGGGATAGCTGTCGTGTTTTATACCTGAAGAGCTTATGTTCTTTGACTTTGCTCCAGATTTTACAGACGTAGAAAGATTTATTTTATGCTTATTATTACTGAAGTTCATTATTCTTCTATTTGATATTCCAAGACCAACTGCAGACGTTATGGCTAACTGTATATATACCCTTGTTAAGTATTTGGAAATCTTGTCTTTTTCTTTAGTTGGTGAAGATTGTCTTAAACCAAGAAATCATTAAAGAGCAGCCACCCAAATTATATGATGTTCCATTTAATAGTTTTGTTGCAACTGTGTGAAATTTGTTACTAATGTGCTACAGTGTGATCTCACTGGATATGATTGCTGCATTTCCATCTTTTCTCTTAGGCTGGTCACCCATTCCAGCAGCGCTGTGCACAGTCGGCCTATTGTAATAGTAAGCAGAAGTGGGAGTCGCCTGTATTTCTTCTCTTCTTGGACAGTGTGTGGCAGATACTTCGTCAGTTCCCTTGTTCATTTGAATTTAATGAGAATCTCCTCATCATGCTCTTTGAGCATGCATATGCCTCACAGTTTGGAACATTTCTGGGCAACAATGAAAGTGAAAGGTAGGTACCTGCTCACGTGGGGGCCATTTTATTTTTAGCTGTTTTGGTCATTTCCTAAAAGAGACCAGGATTTGGTTCTACATTAATGTTATTTATAAGATGGAAGAGGTTACAGTTAGTATAAATTAAATTACGTAATTTATTGTGAGCCTGTCACATGCTAGGTGAGAGCATATCCTGGATTTTGTTCTATTTGATTAAAATTAGTTCATACACTGATTAAAAAGCTTTGAATAATTGAGCAACCATTAAAATGTTACTCTCCTTATATAGGAGCATAGTATCTTACATCTGGAAGAAGCTTTAACATATAATTCAATTCTACCCTCCATGCAGTTTGATAGATTAGGAAGGTTATTATCCAGAGAAGTGAATGACTTGTCCAGGAAGCACACAGCCTGTTGGTCACCAAAAGTATGGCTGTAGTACAGGTCTTCCTACTCCTGCTCTAGAGTTTTCTCTCTTATACCGAGAAACTGTCCTCAGGCCCAGAGTTAGGATCTTACTTCATAACCCAGACACCATCAAGTTTATAGGTTTAATTAGAAGATTCACATCAGAATGATCATTAAAGATGCTTAACTGGTAATCTTCTCATTTGGGTACAGTCTAAAGGCTTCCTCTGGTTGGGAGGCATGGTTTGTCCCTTGGCTGGTACCTGCCATCAGTTAGTTGAATAATAAATTTAAACAATTAAGTTTTCATAAACGAATAGAATTATTGCATCTTTACCTGTTTGAAATTCAAGAACATAGAGCAATACATGTTTTTTTACTTAACGCTGAATTGGCAGATATTTCAACTTTAGAGTTTCTTACAGATTCTTGTCTTCAAAAGTAGGGAAAAATTTAGAACTATTTGCTCTAGAAAGTTCTGTGTCATCACAGTTTTCTCACTGTGCTTTGGCTATAGTTACTGCAGCCACATGTGATTCATATGGTCAGTTTGATTTAATGGATTTGTTTATAATTTGCACTGTTTCTTCTGTATCCCAAGGGTATTTGCTCTAAGTGTTTTCTCTGATAATATATGGAGTTGGGAGAGGACTAACTTGCTCAAGATAAAATGTCTTATTGGTACTGAGTCCAAGCTTGTACTGCTTCTGCACGACAAGCCAATAAATCGAGAGACGAGGTGTTGGGGCAAGGAATAGGAACTTTATTCAGAAAGCCAGCAGACCGGGAAGATGGTGGACTAGTGTCCCAAAGAACCATCTTGCCTGGGTTTGGATGCTAGTTTCTTTTATAAAACAAAGAGGGGGAGGTAAGGAGGTAAAGTTAAAAAAGAAAAAGAAAAAAACACAAGGTGATAAGTTGTTGTAAATGTTTCCTGGTTCCTGCCAGAGTCTGGAGGGGATGCATTCATTTCTTCCTCCTTGCAGTCCGTCACAGGTGGGCCTGGTCAGGATGTTTCCTGGGAGCTAAACAAAGGTGTTTTAGCTTACTGCTCAGGATGGGGGACAGGGTTCCCCAGATGGGCCATTATGTATTCTTTAAGCTATAAGCAACATTCCTTTAGTGATTAACTTGTAGCAAAAGCAGTAGAATACAAAGTTTAGAGTAAAAGAAACAGATCCAGTATGGAGCCAGATTTGTTCTTCCCTATTACATTATGTTGGCATTACAAAATCGAACCTTTGTGAAAACCTTCAGATGGGTTGGTGGTTGGGATTGTCCCTGAGCTGTTCATTCATAGTTTAGGCTTAAATGAATCTTTGAACATCGTACCTCAGTTTTTTCAATTGATGAAATTTACTTTGGGTATTTTAGTATCATTTTAAGTTGACTTTCTAGAAATGATTATACTTATATTATTACACTTGAATTCATTACTTATGCCAAAAGAACAGGCCTACTTCCAAAAAGTAGGATTTGGATTGATTTGTGATGGAGATGCCATTAATATTTCCCTTCCCACCCCAGAAACTATTCTGTAACATGTAGTTAATCCAAATAGAACATAAATTATTAATTTTTTCCTATTTTTTCCTTATTAACAATAGATGAAAAGTTTAATGCTTCCTGACTTTAGGGTTCTATTCATCTCTGTTTTAGAATTCTGCTAGTCAGAATAGAGTTTAATTAGAAGAGATGACCTAAGAGAAAGCAATGACCATCCTTTTTTTTCCCTTTTAAATATTACATACGAAAGAATAAGAACTTTTAAGATTTGTTATGAATACAAAGTCTGAAATTACTTGAACCCTGTGAATTTGGGAGATTGGAGTATTAGCTAGCCTAATAAGATTTTTTTAAAAATCTTTAAAGATTTAAAAAAAATCTTTAAAAACCACTGAAACTTCTTGGTAAAAGATGACTTCAGTTAAAAGGGAAAATGTAACATTTTTAAAAAACAGCTTTATTGAGATATAATGCATTTACCATAATATTCAGCCATTTAAAGTGTATTTATTGTGATTTTTAAAAATGGTATATCAGAGTTGTGCAACCAGCACTGCACCTAATTTTAGAACATTTTCATCACCTCCAAAACAAACCCCATATCCATTACCAGTCACTATCCATTTTCCCTCCCTCCATCCCCTAGCCCCTGATAACCACAAATCTGCTCTTAGTCTATAAATTTGCCTGTTTGACTATTTCATATAAATGGAATCATACAATATGTGGTCTTTTATGATTGGGTTCTTTCACTGAGCATATTTCCAAGGTTCATCCATGTTGTAGAATGGGTTGTTTCCATCATTTGGCTACCATAAATAATGCTGTGTTAAACATTTGTATACAAGTTTTTGTGTGGACATATATCCATTTATCTTAGATATAAACCTAGGAGTGGAATTATGGGTCGTATGGTAACTGACATTTTGAGGAGCTGTGAAAGAAAGTGGCAGCACCATTTTACATTCCCACCAGCAATGTATGAGGGCTCCAGTTTCTCCATATCTCCACCATTTTTTATTGTCTGCCCTTTTGATTTAGTCATCCTAGTGGGTGTAAAGTGGTGTAAATCTCATTACAGTGATTTGCATTTCCTTAATGGACCAATGGTGTTGATCAGCTTTGCATGTGTTTGTTGGGCATTTGTGTTATCACTTCTTTGATATCCAAATATCTATTTGGATACTTTGCCAATTTTTTCATTGGGTTATTTGTCTTTTTATTGTTGAGTTGTAAGAAAATTTTGATAGAGATTGCATTGGAATCTGTGGATCAATTTGGGTAGTTATTACTGCCTTAACAGTGTTGTCTTCCAGTCTATGAACACGGGATGTCTTTCCATTTATTTAGGTCTTTAATTCCTTTCAGCAATATTTTATAGTTTTCAGTATACAAATATTTTACCTCTTCAGTTAAATTTATTCTTGGTATTTTAATATTTTGAATGCTGTTGTAAATGGAATTGTTTTCTTAATTTTTTTGGAGTATTCACTGCTGGCATATAGAAACATGACTGTTTTTCTGTGTCTATCTTGTACCCTGCAGTTTTGCTAAATTTATTTATTAGCTCTAGTAGTTCGTGTGTGTGTGTGGATTCTTTGGGATTTTCTATGCATAGGATCATGTTATTTGCAAGTAGAAATCATTGTATGTCTTCCTTTCTACTTTGGATGTGTTTTCTTTCTTTTTCATGTCTAATGAATTTCCAGTACAGCATTGAATGGCAGTGGTGAAAGCAGGCACTCTTGTTTTATTCCTGATCTTAGGGAGAAAGCTTTCAGTCTTTCACG
Organism: Delphinus delphis; assembly: GCF_949987515.2. Lineage (NCBI taxonomy): Eukaryota > Metazoa > Chordata > Mammalia > Artiodactyla > Delphinidae > Delphinus > Delphinus delphis. Next base: position 107,064,067 of record NC_082688.1, read on the forward strand.
AGTGTAATGTTGAGTATGATGTTAGCTGTGTTTTTTTTCATAAGTACCCTTTACCATGTTGAGGAAGTTCCCTTCTATTCCTAATTTATTGAGTGTTTTTGTCATGAAAAGATGTTTTGTTATCTGCTTTTTCTGCATTAATTGCAATGATCATGTGGTTTTTTTCCCTTTGTTCTATTAATGTGGTGTATTACATTGATTGATTTTCTTATGTTGAACCACTCTTGTATACTTAGGATAAATCTCTCTTGGTCATGGTATATAATCCTTTCAATGTGCTGTTGTATTTGGTTTGCTAGTAGTTTGTTGAGAATTTTTGCATCTATATTTGTAAGGGACATTGGCCTATTACAGTTTTCTTGTATCATTGTCTGGCTTTGGCATCAGGGTGATAATAGCTTCATAAAATGAGTTAGGAAATATTCCTTTTCTATTTGTTGGGGAGTTTGAGAAGGATTGGTGTTCATTTTTCTTTTATATTTGATAGAATTTACCAGTGAAACCATCTGGTCCTAGACTTTTCTTTGTGGAGAGATTATTTGTTACTGAGTCAGTTTCCTTATTTGTTATAGGTCTGTTGAGATTTTTTATTTCTTCAGTCAGTTTAGGTAATTTTTGTGTTTATAGGAATTTGTCCATTTCATCCAGATTATCTAATTTGTTGGTGTGCAGTTAATAGTATTTTCTTAAAATCTTTTTTATTTCTGTAAGGTCAGTAGTAATATCCCATTTTCATTTTTGATTTTAGTTATTTGCATCTTCCTTTTTCTTTGTCATTCTAGCCAGAGGAACAATTTTGTTGATCTTTTCAGAGTACTGACTTTTGGTCTCATTGATGTTATTTTAAAAAGTTTTTTTGTCTGTCTCCTCTGTAATCTTAGTTTTTCCTTCCTTCTGCAAGCATTGGCTTAGTTTGCTCTCCTTTGTCTAGTTCCTTAAGGTGTAAAGTTAGATTACTGATTTGAGATCTTTCCTTTTTAACATAGGTTCTTGCTATAAATTTCCCTCTGAGCATTACTTTCACTGGAGTTGTGTTAGCATGTTGTGTTTTTGTTTTCATTCATTTGTAAGTATTTTCTGACTTCTTTCGTGATGTCTTCTTTAAACCGTTGGTTGTTTGAAAGTGTGTTATATAATTCCACATACTTATGTATTTTCCAGTTTTTCTTCTGTTATCAATTTCTAACTTCATTCCCTTGTGGTTGAAGATGCTTTGTATGATCTCAGTCTTTTAAAATGTATTGAGCTTTGTTTTGTGGCCTACCACGTGGTCTGGCCTGCAGAATGCTTCATGTCCACTTGAGAAGAATGTGTGTTCTGCTGTTGGGTAGAGTTTTCTATATTTGTCTTACATTTTGTTCAAGTCCTGTATTTCCTTATTTATCTTCTGTCTAGTTATTGGGATAGTGAAATCCTCAACTATATTAGAGAATTGTCTGTTTCTCTGTTCCATTACGTCAGTTTTTGCTTCATATGTTTTGTGGCTCGGGTGCAACATACATATATATTTATAATTATTATATCTTCTTGGTGGATTAACTTTGTTGCCAGCTTTGGAAGCCTGCAAAACAGTCTTTGTTTTGATGTTGTTGACAGTTAAAAATGCTGACAAATATTTTAATTTTACAACATTTTGTTCCTCTGCTAAAAGTCTTGTGTTCTGCTTTCTAACATATAACAGAAAAGAAATTGTCCTGTTAGAGGGAGCATTTAATAGTGGTTGTCATAAATTAATTGTTTTAATGGCAATTTTCTTTCTTGATCAGATGTAAGTTGAAGCTACAGCAGAAAATGATGTCTCTATGGTCATAAATTAATTGCTTTAATGGCAGTTTTCTTTCTTGATCAGATGCAAGTTGAAGCTACAGCAGAAAACGATGTCTCTATGGTCTTGGGTCAACCGGCCCAGTGAACTGAGTAAGTTCACCAACCCTCTCTTTGAAGCCAACAATCTTGTCATCTGGCCTTCAGTTGCTCCACAGAGTCTTCAGCTGTGGGAGGGTAAGCCACGCATCCTTCGCAAACATTTTATTAATATAGTCTGGGATGTTCTCTTGACTGCCTGTGGGTACATGAGTACATGGATACTGCTGTTTATATCGGATATTTTCTCAAGATAAGAAGGTACATTTTTTTTATTGTGACAAAAACACAAAATTTACCAACTTAACCATCTTTGAGTGTGCAGTTCAGTATGGTTAAGTATATCATGTTGCTGTGAAACAGGTCTCCACAACTTTTCATCTTGTAAATCTAAAACTCTGTACCCATAAACAACTTCTCAGTGCCCCTCTCCAGCCCCAGGCAACCACCCTTCTGCTTTCTGTCTCTGGATTTGACTGCTCCAGGTACCTCATATAAGTGGAACCATACAGTATTTGTCCTTTTGTGACTGGCTTATTTCATTAGCATAATTAATGTGCTCAAGGCTCATCCATGTGGTAGCATGGGACAGGATCTCCTTCCTCTTTTTTTTTTTTGCGGTACGCGGGCCTCTCAGTGTTGTGGCCTCTCCCGTTGCGGAGCACAGGCTCAGCGGCCATGGCTCACAGGCCCAGCCGCTCCACGGCATGTGGGATCCTCCCGGACTGGGGCACGAACCCGTGTCCCCTTCATCGGCAAGCGGACTCTCAACCACTGCGCCACCAGGGAAGCCCTCTCTTTCCTCTTTAAGGCTGAGTAATTTTCTATTGTGTGTGTGCATGACGTTTTGTTTATCCTTATGTCAGTGGGCACTTGGGTTGCCTCCACGTTTTGGCACATAGGCATGCAAACATCTCTTTGAGGCCCTGCTTTCCATTCTTTGGGGTATGTACCCAGAAGTGGAATTGCTGGGTCATATGGTAATGCTACGTTCAGTATTTTGAGGAACAGTAATTCTGTTTTCCGTAATGACTGCATCATGTTACGACCCCACCAGCAATGAATAAGGGTTCCAGTTTCTCCACATCTTCATCAATGCTTGTTATTTTCTGCTTTTCCCCTTTGATAGGCCATCCTAATGGGTGTGAGGAAAAGTACATTACTTTTTGTGTAGAAAAAGTGATAGGTGGTTGGGACAGGTATAAACTGTAAGCTCCTAGGAGATGGTTTCTGTTTGCTTTATTAAGTAGTCATTAGGTAGATTCTTCTGTTGAAGGCTGTTGAAGGGGTAATGAACTAGTCATTCTAGTAAGATTCCACAAAACGTACATAAATGCCATCCATCAGTGCAGTAATACAGATATCCTGTTTGTGTGGAAGAGTAATCCAGGCTTAATTTTCATGTCTATTCTAAAGAATGTCTTTTTTGGCTTTTTTGCGGTACACGGGCCTCTCACTGTTGTGGCCTCTCCCGTTGCAGAGCACAGGTTCCGGACGCGCCCGCTCAGCGGCCGTGGCTCACGGGCCTAGGTGCTCTGTGGCATGTGGGATCTTCCTGGACCGGGGCACGAACCTGTGTCCCCTGCATCGGCAGGCGGACTTTCAACCGCTGCACCACCAGGGAAGCCCCCTAAAGAACGTGTTTTACCTACATTAATTTTTCAGATTCTTGAAGTTTATCTCCTTAAATACTAAAGCTTGTTTTTTTAAAAAATAACCAAAACCTATCTAAAACATATTATCCATTCATTAAGCAAAGACTATAAAAAACCATTTAATTTCTTTTTAACCAATTTGTAGGTAGTGTACATTTGTAGGTACATTTTTATTCATCTTTATATTAAACAATATAAGGCATACACACAGGAATGATAGCTGTTTGGTAAATTGAAGTACTATAAATGTCAGTTAGTATACTGTGTTCTAATACATTATTGTCTCAAGGGTAATTCTCGTGTGGAAACTGCCCGTTGTGTGTAAAAGGGTCTCAGGTTGCTTTGCTTCCTTGTTTTGAGACCGAGCCTGTTTCTGTCACTTCTCCGGCCATCAGTTTCACGGCTTGTTCCGCTTGGCATATCTGTCATTAGCTGCTTCCTCCCCCTCAGTTTATGCTTCTAATCTTATCAGTTGAGGTGTCCCCTAGTTAGAATTGTGGGAAAGTGGCCTCAGTCTCCAGGGTCTCTGAGTCTGAGTGTTAGTGCTTTGGGGATTTGGGGCTGCTCAGAACTTCTCCTTGCTTATTGAGTGTTTAGATAGTCACAGATGCAGGACAGGTGATCTCTTAAATGAGAGTTTACAGCTGTACTACTTGTTTAAGACTTCTGAGACAATTTACCTAAAAGCCACTGTCATGTTTAATAACTGAAACAAGAATCTAGTTAGTTGGGAGGAAAGCCAAAATTGGGAGTCCAATGGCCTAAAGGACTATTTAACTTGTTTTTACCAAACCTCATTGACAGTTTAGGGATTATGTGATAGAAGAAAATTTTTTTGTTATATGAATGAGTTCCTCCTACACCATTAAGAAAGGGGTTTCTCTGTATGTTTACTACCTCCTCAACTTAGAACTGGAAGAAATCCTGTTAGGTAAAATATTCTCATGGAAAGTATATGGATTGTATAATGACACTACTCTGGCCTTAAAATGTCTCTCTGCTGTTTATAATTACATTGTAGTCATTGTAGTCAACCATTAATATTAAGTAATTCCTGTATTGAAGAACAGGATTTTAAAAATAAGCTCATTTAATAGAAAAATCAACACAGGTCAGTCTTTAGTCTGTGTTTCTATCTTCTTCTATCTAGCATTTGGACACATTACAGAAGGACTGTCTAGGGTGCATGGCAGTTTGGTTTATGGAAAGTATTCTAATATAAAGTATTCTAATCATAAAACTTTTGTGAACTTGCCAGCTGCTGACTTCTTGCAGCCTGGAAGGTGTTTGTGCCTCCTGGCCTGAGTATCTTTAAGCGGTTACTTTGGGCTGATATCATTAACGTACATCTGTGTAGAGGAGAAAATGTCTTTACTCCATAATAAAAGGATAATTATTATTTGGGGAAAGAAGCAGTTGCCTACAGAATTGGAAAGCTGCCTCGTAAGTAACAGAGAGAGAGAGAGAGGGAGTGCTGAAGTTTAGGCTCTTAAATAACAGTTTGTGTAGTTCTGTTTTGCTGTAACTGCCACTTTTCCAGTGAAAGTGATTTCACACATGTAGGTCTTACAGGTCTGGATAAAGTTCTGTAATTGTTTAAAGAAAGATTTGTATTGTGAAACTATAAAGTTTATCCCATTGTAAATGTACAGTTTGTATTCCTGAATATATCAGAGAACAGGATTTTGATCTATTTCATAATTTTGTGGGGTTTTGAAGAATTAATGAGCATGTACATAGTGACTTTTTTAATTTTTGAATTCTATCGTTTCATACAGCAGGTTCTTATTAGTCATCCATTTTACACACATCAGTGTAGACATGTCAATCACAATCTCCCAGTTCATCCTACCACCATCCCCACTCCCACTTCTTTCACCCCTTGGTGTCCATACGTTTCTTCTCTACATCTGTGTCCCAATTTCTGCCCTGAAAACCGGTTCATCTGTACCATTTTTCTAGGTTCCACATATATGCGTTAATATACAATATTTGTTTTTCTCTTTCTGACTTACTTCACTCTGTATGACAGTCTCTAGATCCATCCACGTCTCAACAAATGACCCAATTTCGTTCCTTTTTATGGCTGAGTAATATTCCATTGTATATATGTACCACATCTTCTTTATGTGTTCATCTGCTGATGGGCATTTAAGTTGCTTCCCTGACCCTGGCTATTGTAAACAGTGCTGCAGTGAACATTGGGGTGCATGTGTCTTTCTGAATTATGGTTTTCTCTGGGTATATGCCCGGTAGTGGGATTTCTGGGTCATATGGTAATTCTATTTTTAGTTTTTTAGGGAACCTCCATACTGTTCTCCATAGTGGCTGTATCAATTTACATTCCCACCAACAGTGCAAGAGGGTTCCTTTTTCTCCACACCCTCTCCAGCATTTGTTGCTCGAAGATTTTCTGACGATACCCATTCTGACTGCTGTGAAGTGATACCTCATTGTAGTATTGAATTGCATTTCTCTAATAATTAGTGATGTTGAGCAGCTTTTCATGTGCTTCTTGGCCATCTGTACATCTTTGGAGAAATGTCTATTTAGGTCTTCTGCCCATTTTTTGAGTGGGTTGTTTGTTTCTTTAATATTGAGCTGCATGAGCTGTTTATATATTTTGGAGATTAATCCTTTGTCTGTTGATTCGTTTGCAACTATTTTCTCCCATTCTGAGGGTTGTCTTTTCATCTTCATTGTAGTTTCCTTTGCTGTGCAAAAGCTTTGAAGTTTCATTAGGTTCCATTTGTTTATTTTTGTTTTTATTTCCATTACTCTAGGAGGTGGTTCAAAAAAGGTCTTGCTGTGATTTATGTCAGAGAGTTTCTCTAAGAGTTTGATAGTTTCTGGCCTTACATTTAGGTCTGTAATCCAATTTGAGTTTATTTTTGTGTATGGTGTTAGTGAGTGTTCTAATTTCATTCTTTTACATGTAGCTGTCCAATTTTCCCAGCATGAATTACTGAAGAGGCTGTCTTTTCTCCGCTGTATATTTTGGCCTCCTTTATCAAAGATAAGGTGACCATATGTACGCGGGTTTATCTCTGGGCTTTCTATCCTGTTCCATTGATCTATATTTCTGTTTTTGTGCGAGTACAATACTGTCTTGATTACTGTAGCTTTGTAGTATAGTCTGAAGTCAGGGAGTCTGATTCTTCCAGCTCCATTTTTTTCCCTCAAGACTGCTTTGGCTATTCGGGGTCTTTTGTGTCTCCATATAAATTTTAAGATTTTTTTGTTCTGGTTCTGTAAAAAATGCCATTGGTAATTTGATAGGGATTCCATTGAATCTGTAGATTGCTTTGGGTGGTAGAGTCATTTTCACAATGTTGATTCTTCCATTCCAAGAACATGGTATATCTCTCCATCTGTTTATATCATATTTAATTTCTTTCATCAGTATCTTATAGTTTTCTGCATACAGGTCTTTTGTCTCCCTTGGTAGGTTTACTCCTAGGTATTTTATTCTTTTTGTTGCAGGGTAAGTGGGAGTGATTCCTTAATTTCTCTTTCAGATTTTTCATCATTAGTGTATAGGAATGCAAGAGAATTCTGTGCATTAATTTTGTATCCTGCTACTTTACCAAATTCATTGATTAGCTCTAGTAGTTTTCTGGTGGCATCTTTAGGATTCTCTGTGTATACTACCATGTCATCTGCAAAGAGTGGCAGCTTTACTTCTTTTCCGATTTGGATTCCTTTTATTTCCTTTTCTTCTCTGATTGCTGTGGCTAAAACTTCCAAAACTGTTGAATAAGAGTGGTGCGATTGGGCAACCTTGTCTTGTTCCTGATCTTAGTGGAAATGCTTTCAGTTTTTCACCATTAAGGACAATGTTGGCTGTGGGATTGTCATATATGGCCTTTATTATGTTGAGGTAGGTTCCCTCTGTGCCCACTTTCTGGAGACTTTTTATCACAAATTGGTGTTGAATTTTGTCAAAAGTTTTTCCTGCATCTATTGAGATGATCATATGGTTTTGCTTCTTCAGTTTGTTAATATGGTGTATCACATGGATTGATTTGCGTGTATTGAAGAATCCTTGCATCCCTGGGATAAATCCCACTTGATCATGGTGTATGATCCTTTTAATCTGTTGCTGGATTCTCTTTGCTAGTATTTTGTTGAGGATTTTTGCATCTATATTCATCAGTGATATTGGTCTGTAATTTTCTTTTTTGTAGTATCTTTCTCTGGTTTTGGTATCAGGGTGATGGCCTCATAGAATTAGTTTGGGTGTGTTCCTTCCTCTGCAATTTTTTGGAAGAGTTTGAGAAGGATGGGTGTTAGCTGTTTTCTGTATGTTTGATAGAATTTACTTGTGAAGCCATCTGGTCCTGGACTTGTGTTTGTTGGAAGATTTTTTTTTTTTGCGGTACGCGGGCTTCTCACTGCTGTGGCCTCTCCCATTGCGGAGCACAGGCTCCGGATGTGCAGGCTTAGTGGCCATGGCTCACGGGCCTAGCCGCTCCGCAGCATGTGGTATCTTCCTGGATCGGGGCACAAACCCGTGTCCCCTGCATCAGCAGGCGGACCCTCAACCACTGTGCTACAAGGGAAGCCCCTGTTGGAAGAATTTTAATCACAGTTGCAATTTCATTACTCGTGATTGGTCTGTTCATGTTTTCTATTTCTTCCTGGTTCAGTCTTGGAAAGTTATACCTTTCTAAGAATTTGTCCACTTCTTCCAGGTTGTCCATTTTATTGGCATAGTGTTCCTTGTAGTAGTCTCTTAGGATGCTTTGTATTTCTGCGGTGTCTGTTGTAACTTCTCCTTTTTCATTTCTAATTTTATTGATTTGAGTCCTCTCCCTCTTTTTCTTGATGAGTCTGGCTAATGGTTTATCAATTTTGTTTATCTTGTAAAAGAACCAGCTTTTAGTTTTATTGATCTTTACTATTGTTTTCTTTGTTTCTATTTCATTTATTTCTGCTCTGATCTTTAGGATTTCTTTCCTTCTGCCAACTTTGGGGTTTTTTTTGTTCTTCTTTCTCTAGTTCCTTTAGGTTAGATTGTTTACTTGAGATTTTCCTTGTTTCTTGAGGTAGGCTTGTATTGCTATAAACTTCCCTCCTAGAACTGCTTTTGCTGCCTCACAGAGGTTTTGGATGGTCATGTTCTCGTAATTTGTCTCTAGGTATGTTTTGATTTATTCAGTGATCTCTTGGCTATTTAGTAACGTATTGTCTAGCTTTCATGTGTTCGTCGTTTTACGTTTTTTTCCCCTGTAATTCATTTCTAATCTCATAGCATTGTGGTCAGAAAAGATGCTTAATATGATTTCAGTTTTCTTAAATTTACTGAGGCTTGATTTGTGACCCAAGATGTGATCTGTCCTGGAGCATGTTCCATGTGCACATGAGAAGAAAATGTAATCTGCTGTTTTTGGATGGAATGTCGTATAAATATCAGTTAAATCTATCTGGTCTATTGTGTCATTTAAAGCTTGTGTTTCCTTTTTAATTTTCTGTTTGGATTATCTGTCTATTGGTGTAAGTGAGGTGTTAAAGTCCCCCACTATTATTGTGTTACTGTCAGTTTCCTCTTTTATAGCTGTTAGCAGATGCCTCATGTATTGAGGTGCTCCTATGTTGGGTGCATATAGATGTATAATTGTTATATCTTCTTCTTGGATAGATCCCTTGATCGTTATGTAGTGTCCTTGTCTCTTGTAACATTATTTTAAAGTCTATTTTGTCTGATATGAGTATTGCTACTCCAGCTTTCTTTTGATTTCCATTTGCATGGAATATCTTTTTCCATCCCCTCACTTCAGTCTTTGTGTGTCCCTAGGTCTGAAGTGGGTCTCTTGTAGACAGCATATATATGGGTCTTGTTCTTGTATCCATTCAGCAAGCCTGTGTCTTTTGGTTGGAGCATTTAATCCATTTACATTTAAGGTAATTATCAATATATATGTTACTATTACCATTTTCTTAATTGTTGTGGGTTTGTTTTTGTAGGTCCTTTTCTTCTCTTGTGTTTCCCTCTTAGAGAAGTTCCTTTAGCATTTGTTGTAGAGGTGGTTTGGTGGTGCTGAATTCTCTTAGCCTTTGTTTGTCTGTGAAGCTTTTGATTTCTCTATTGAATCTGAATGAGATCCTTGCTGGGTAGAGTAATCTTGGTTGTAGGTTCTTCCCTTTCATCACTTTAAATATATCATGCCACTCCCTTCTGGCTTGTAGAGTTTGTGCTGCGAAATCAGCTGTTAACCTTATGGGGGTTCCCTAATAGTAACTTCTTGAATACTGTACTCAATTGTACTCTTTCAATACCTCAAGATTGTTGTATATTTTAGAGTATAATAAAACACAGATGTGAATTGTGAAAAAATGAGAAGGATTATAATGCATGGGATTATATATTAACCACAATTATAATGCTAATCCGTTGTGTGTATCTTTTTCCTTTCTGTTTTCCTTTTGTGGATTCAATAGGTATTTTTCTGCGTTGGAACAGATCTTCCAAGTATTTGGATGAAGCATATGAAGAAATGGTTAACATCATTGAATATAACAAGGAATTACAAGCAAAAGTAAATATCCTTAGGCGGCAGTTGGCAGAACTGGAGACTGAAGATGGGATGCAGGAGAGTCCCTGAATTCCAGATCCCCTGCAGCCCTCGGAGGACCATCAGGACTGGTATCCCATCTCTCTCTCCCTTGCCCTTCAGTTCACTTTCACACAGTAGCCTTAAACTTAAGGCTTTAGATGTGAGAACCTTCTAATATAATGGACTCCTCAAAACTTTATGAATGGAACTTACTATAATTATTCATGTTTCATGTGGCCTGTTAGGCCTCTTCACTTTGGGAGCAGGAAGGAGGTGCTAGTCATTTTATTTTACATGAAACAAGTGACCTATTTAATGCCATTTGTGTTATATGCCATTTCACCCTAAGCTTTTCTCTGCATCCACTTTTCAAACAGTGCTCCAGACCAGTCAAGAATATGATTAAACTCTTAGGGAATATATGTTAGTTTAAAAAAAGGATCAGACTTTGAAGCACTCCAAATATAGAAATACTTTTCAAACCTGAAATGGTTGATAAACGAAGAATTTTGTGTTTAACATACCATTTCCAATACCTTTGCCACATAAAAAAGCCATTCTCTTTAAAACAGTTTTGGACTGACAGAGCTGAATTCATCCTCATTCTGATTTGTCAAGAAAACAAAAGCTGAATATTTATTCAAGGTAAATTATTTTTACGTAAAAGGCAACAGCTATAGTCCTCTGATATTTACATTAAGAAGAAGTAAATTTATTGTAACAGATACTAAAATATGTGCAATATAGAAATAAAGTAGGAATTTGTTACTGATAAGGTATCTTTAGTGTTGAATTGGTTTTTCAGGGTTTTGACACACATGTTAAATGTGTGTCAAATGCTGGATGTAATGTTAAACCGTCATTTAGAATAGATGTTAATTTGTTATGATTAAGCTACAAATACGGTTTCCTTAAACCAGAGATGCACCGCCCTTGTCTGAAGTTCTTATTGCACTGGTTTATGTATGGATATGTGTGTTTTATTATGTTTTGTTTTATTTTTAAATATTCTAAGAGTTCACTAATACTAAGGTTAAAATTTTCTTATTGTCTTGAGCCTTTTGAACATTTATCTTGACTGCTGATTTGTCCTTTATATGCTAGGCAAATAATAATTTAAGTGGAGGTGAAAGTTTATGAACGTGATGCAGCTATGTTTTAAACTTCAGAAGCCAATTTGAAATGTTTCAATGTTACAGAAACAGTGACGACTATATTTATGTGCTATGCTGGTTTATGCCTGCAATTCTAAAATTTGTGGTTTGGTGCTTTCCTTATACATTTTCGTTTTGTGGCACAGGTCGTTTTAACAGATACTGTCAATTCTAGTTTTCCTTTAAAAGGATAGTTGAAGGGCAATCTTTAATACCATTTCTATCCCATCTATATATAACCATTTCATTGTAAAACACACCAAAACTGAACCCTGCTTTAGGGCTATGTATTGAGTTAAAATTTTAATTCTTCAAAATCAACTGTAGGAAAATCTATGGCCACATTCAGAAGCCTTAAAAAGTGGCAAATACTTTCTGTTTCCTCAGACTTTTAGCAAAAGGCTAGACAGCAATCCACAGAGCTCTCTTTTGGTAAATTAGTCTGCTTTCTCCTCTAAGCCCAGTTTTATTCGTGACCTGTTTTGTTGGCTATAGTTATGAATCTTGGGGCATTAAAGCCCTCACCTAAAGGCTAATAAGGCAAGGAGCAAAGAAGGTGTACTTTCTTGCTGTAGACATCTGTGTGTTGTGTGAAATGTCTGTATTAATTTTTTAAAAGAGGAAACTCCCCAACATTTTATGGATCCTTAAAATTGAAGAAGGCGCCTTTTTCTTCTCAGTTAACGGCCCCATAAGGAAAACCATATAGAGATTTTCTTTTAGTGATTCTTTAGAAGTGACTCTCACTGGTAATATTAATTGGCCATAAGGCTTCTGTGGGTGGAAACTTTGGAGGGATTTTTTATTAGCTTTGGTCATGGAGAAATTGTATGCCATCAACTTATAACTGTCTTCCTGATGAACATTTTATATGTGAGCCAGAGTACAGTAATAGCATAGTGTTTCAATTTCTTTTTCTTTCTCTTATTGAGACAGCAATCATAAGCTGTTTGGACAAGTTTGTGTTTTAGTGTTAATTTATAATTAGGGATTGTCCAAACCTCAGTTCTGTTTACAGGGTGTAAAAACAAACTTTGGTATCAATACAATTTCAAAGGGGTCATCTAATAAGACAAATACTAAGGTTTCCACAAACCTGAGAACTCTGTCAAAGACAAGTGCTTTATCAATATAATTTGAAGAGGGTTTTTAGTAATACTATTAAGTTACTTATCCCTTGGATGAAAAGAATAATTACAGTGGATATACTTATGAGAAGCTACTTATTAAAGGTTAAGTTTGGAGAATTGTCTTTGATAAATATGGCTTTAAAAACTTTAATGAAGAGAATGATGGCCAAATTAGTGAGCATGCAGATTACCCCATTACAAGCCAATAATAAAGTGAGATATAATCAAGTTCATGTACATTATTGTGAAGGCTGGTTTACATTTTTGGAATGCAAAAAGTAAGCCCCACAAAGAATATTTTTAAAATATTGCTACAGTACAAGGATCCTTAGATTTAAATTAATAATTTTTTTAAAATTAGAGGAACATAGTTTGTTATATAAAAATGCTGAAACTTTTTGGGTGGTCTAAGACTTTTCAGTAGTTTGACATTTTTCATTTTGATTTTATTAAATGGGAAGAAAACAAGCAGAAATTACAAAATCTAACAGATTTAAGACACCTATAAATTTGTTTTATTTGTAAGAAAACTTAGGCCTTTGAAGCAAGTTTTTAAAGTGATTTTTGGGAAAACTTTGGAAGACGATAGATAGTCATTTAAGATCCGTATGGAGAATTTTAAAACTTTTCTTTGAATTCTAAAGCCTGATTTTGTAGAGGTGATATGTCACTGCTTTTCATTTTAAAGGATGAAAATTTAGTGAGATTTTAGTCTTTGATTCAGTCAGTATTTATGTTAAATAAAAAAGTCAATATATGGAAAAGATTTGACCAGTAATTGTCTCTTGAAGTGAAAAACGGGGAACATTTTGCTGCATTTAAAAATAATCTGCTTGAAGATATAACTCTTAAAGTTATCTGGTTTCAAGATTAGTTTTGTTTTTTTTTGTTGTTTTTGTGGTACGCGGGCCTCTCACTGCTGTGGTCTCTCCCGCTGTGGAGCACAGGCTCTGGACACGCAGGCCCAGCGGCCCACGGGCCCAGCTGCCCCGCGGCACGTGGGATCCTCCCGGACCGGGGCACGAACCCGCGTCCCCTGCATTGGCAGGCGGACCCTCAACCACTGCGCCACCAGGGAAGTCCCAAGATTAGCTGTTTTAATTGTTAGTCTTAACTAAGTCATCAGGTTCACTTACTATCAGACCTTAACCTGAGACACAGTTTTGGTATTTACCCATATCCAGATTTAATGAATTAAAACAACATGAATCTATTAGGAGCACTCTTTATCAGAGAGGTATTTCCTGGACAAAAAATGGGCAATATTTAGAACAGTTAGTCCCCTGGTTCTGGAAGCTTTGAAATTTATGAATGAAGTCATTCATTCAGTACCTCTGATACAGGTTTATCCTATACCTCAGGACAACAGAGATTAATTCTTTCTTATTCTTTAACATGGCTCAGATCTTTCCCCTCCAGAGCTGGTACAATATGTTATTATAGGTAGTATTTTTGTGTAATTCACCATCTTAACAAAAAACAGTAAAAGACTGGTTTCTACATTAATATCTATTCTCAGATGGTATGAAATGCTAATTTTTGTTTTCTTGAATAAAACAACTTCTGCCTTCACTCAGTCCTTATAATCTAGTGTCCACAGCATTTTCTTCCTTTAAACCAAAAGCCCAGAAGAGACCTTCTGAAACTCTAGGGCTAGGTTTTAGAAAGTCTGAACTTGTAATCTAAATTCCCTTTAAAATAAACTAAACTAATGTCCTATTTTTGAACTGCAGTGCAGAACTGTAGTTTCTGCTTAATTAATGAAAAATAACGGGGCTCACTGCAGACACTACATTGTCGTGGAAAATACTTCATGATGAGAGCTTACTGTCTTCTAGGGCCATTCTGTTTATCTGTGAGTATACAGATTAAATATATTTGTGATTTATAATAAAAACAAGTTGTGCAACACTGCCTGTGTCTCTCTGCCCAAGACATTTGCTTCACTTTTTCAGATGCATGTATTTTTGGAGAGGTGGATTATTCTACACAAACACACCCTGAGTTCTGCTTTTTAGAATCCTTATAGATCTATTATCATCTACACTGAAAGTGTTGTACTTGCACAACTTAGTTATTTTAAAAAATAAAAAAGAGTATGTATTTCTTCAGTAGCCATGCATTTGAATTGTACTCTTGATATATTTGAATGTGACTCTTGGATTTAAGTGCACTATTATTCATGTCTTACACAATAAAACTGCACTGTATGGCAAATGTGTCTGTAATGTATGCTTTGCTAAAACCTCAGAGTGCTGTAATGTACAGGTTTCTACATGATGAACCTGTCAGCATATAGGGGAAATCCTGAACTTCCGTTAAGTCTGTGTAACATTTTAGTATTATTTGTAATGTTCCCTTAAGTGGTAAGTTCACTTATGTCCTAAGACTGGAATCATTTATCTTGAGTTGGCTGCTTTGTCAAGCTTGGTTTACTGAATCAAACAAACGTGTCAAACATGGTACTGTTATCTTAGTGTATAAGATTTATGTGTCATGTTCTCCCTCTGCCTCGGAGGACTGTTGCACAGACGCTAGTGTTAAATATCTATAGACAATGGTAATAAACTTTGAATACATTCAAATGCAGTAAATTAAATCTATAGGCTGACTTATTTTCAAATATTTGTGAAGGTTTTGGCAGTGTCTTGATTAAAATTGCTATATATATATTTAGACCTTATATTTTGAAAAAATTCAGATCTGTGAAAAAGTTGCAAAATAGTACAGTGATATTCCTTAAATATTCAATCTAGGTGAACAGTATAACATTTTTCACATTTGCTTTAACACCCTTGAGTGTGTGTATGTATGATTACTATTATTTTGCTGAAACATTTGAGGGTAAGCTGCAGACGTCATGACCTTTCCACCTAAATACTTTCCACCTATATCTCCCAAGAATTAGTATATATTACACGTGCTATTTATTCAATATGTATTGATATGAATAAATCAATGAGGGAAAAGGCAAAGCTCCTCCTTAGGGTAGAATGCCAGCTATGAAATATAGAAAGAATGATGACATTAGAAAATCACTGTTTAGTCATTAGTAATAACTGATTTAGGGAATCACTGTCAGTGGATGCTAAAACTAGCAGGTGAAAGTTTGTGAGCAAAACCATATAGTCTCAAAGTATCTTTCCATAAAATACCAGTTACAAAGAGGAAAACAGTTAACTTTACAGTGAAGGAAACTGGTAGATACCAACCTAATGCAAACATAATTAACATCACTAGTAATGGAACAAATCAATATCATGTGCCTTCTGATAGGATCCACTGAGAACATAGCATCACTTTTACGGCATTTTTTGCAAAAAACAAAAAGCACAACCTGAATCTAATTATGAGGAAACATCATGCAAACTTTAAATTGAGGGACATTCTACCAAATAAGTCTGTATTCTTGTAAATTATGGAGCTTATAGAGGAAAAGGAAAGACTGAAAACTTATTTGTAAGTTTAAAATTATTTTTTAAAAGCACAAAGTGAACAGAAAATAGTATCTATGCAAAGCTATAAAATTAAAATGAGAAAATATTTCAGCTGATGAAAATTATCCCCCAATAAATGAAACGTTAAGCAAAATAAAACTCTAACACACATTCCAAAAGGAATAAATACCCTTAAACAAAATTTCTGTATATGATATGGAAAAAAACCTCAAATGAGAAATCAGAAAAACCACAACAGAAATAACCAAAAATGAAACAGGAAGGTAGAAAACGGTTAAGTGAACTCAGGAACAAATTTGAGGAATAAAGACAAAGTCATCTTGAAGGTGAAATCACTCAAGGGAGAATAGGTTCAACTGAAGATTTATTTAAAAACGTTGACAAAAAGTATGAAAGGCTAAGAGTGAAAATAAAAATAGTAAGCAAAAAGGATGAGAGAGAAAGTGATGGACATAGAGGACACTCAGAGAAGAGCCAATATATGAATAATCGGAGTCCCTGAAGAAGAAAAACAAAATAATGGAACAGGACAAATATCTAAACCTATAATCCCAGAAATGTTTCCAGAAATAAAATTCTGAGTAGGCTTGGATCCAGATTGGTCAGTTTCAAGACATACCCTAGTAAAACCATTAGACTTTACATATGAAGAGGGGGTAAAAATCCCCAGGGCCTCTAGGCAAAGAGAATATTTAAAATCGGGTTGCAGCAGATGAAGGAGCAAGAAAAAACCCACCAGACCTAACGAAGAGGAAATAGGCAGTCTACCTTAAAAAGAATTCAGAGTAATAATAATAAAGATGATCCAAAATCTTGGAAATAGAATGGAGAAAATACAAGAAATGTTTAACAAGGACCCAGAAGAACTAAAGAGCAAACAAACAACGATGACAACACAATAGATGAAATTAAAAATTCTCTATAAGGAATCAATAGCAGAATAACTGAGGGAGAAGAATGGAAAAGTGACCTGGAAGATAAAATGGTGGAAATAACTACCACAGAGCAGAATAAAGAAAAAAGAATGAAAAGAATTGAGGACAGTCTCAGAGGCCACTGGGACAATATTAAACGCACCATCATTCCAATTATAGGGATCCCAGAAGAAGAAGAAAAAGAGTCTGAGAAAATATTTGAAGATATTATAGTTGAAAACTTCCCTAATATGGGAAAGGAAATAATCAAGTCCAGGAAGTATAGAGAGTCCCATACAGGATAAATCCAAGGAGAAACAAAACAAGACACATATTAATCAAAGTATCAAAAATTAAATATAAAGAATACTAAAAGCAGCAAGGGAAAAGCAACAAATAACATACAAGGGAATCCCCATAAGCTTAACAGCTGATCTTTCAGCAGAAACTCTGCAAGCCAGAAGGGAATGGCGGGATGTAATTTAAAGTGATGAAAGGGGAAAACCTACAACCAAGACTACACAGCAAGGATCTCATTCAGACTTGACAGAGAAATAATAACCTTGACAGACAAGCAAAAGTTACGAGAATTCAGCAACACCAAGCT
This sequence comes from Delphinus delphis, assembly GCF_949987515.2. NCBI lineage: Eukaryota > Metazoa > Chordata > Mammalia > Artiodactyla > Delphinidae > Delphinus > Delphinus delphis. The sequence goes on from NC_082688.1 coordinate 107,081,405, forward strand.
AGCTTTACAACAAACGCTAAAGGAACTTCTCTAGGTAGGAAACACAAGAGAAGGGAAAGATCTACAAAAACCCAAAACAATTAAGAAAACGCTAATAGGAACATAGATATCGATAATTACGTTAAATGTAAATGGGTTAAATACTCCAACCAAAAGACATAGACTGCCAGAATGGATACAAAAATAAGACCTGTATATATGCTGTCTACAAAGACCCACTATAGACTTAGGGACACATACAGACTGAAAGTGAGGGGATGGAAAAAGATTCCATGCAAATGGAAATCAAAAGAAAGCTGGAGTAGCAATTCTCATATTAGACAAAATAGACTTTAAAATAGACTATTACAAGAGACAAAGAAGGACACTACATAAGGATCAAGGGGTCAATCCAAGAACAAGATATAACAATTATAAATATTTATGAACCCAACATAGGAGCACCTCAATACATAAGGCAAATGCTAACAACCATGAAAGAGGAAATCAACATTAACACAATCAGTAGGGAACTTTAACACCCCAATTTCACCAATGGACAGATCATCGAAAATGAAAATAAATAAGGAAACACAAGCTATAAATGACACATTAAACAAGATGGACTTAGTTGATATTTATAGGACATGCCATCCAAAAACAACAGAACGCACTTTCTTCTCAAGTGCTCATGGAACATTCTCCAGGACAGACTGTATCTTGAGTTACAAATCAAGCCTTGGTAAATTTAAGAAAATTGAAATCGTATCATGTATCTTTTCTGACAACAATGCTCTGAAACTAAATATCAATTACAGGAAAAAAAACACTAAAAAATACAAACACATGGAGGTGAAACAATACACTACTAAATAAGCAAGAGATCACTGAAGAAATCAACGAGGAAATCAAAAAACACATAGAAGGAAATGACAATGAAAACACGATAACCAAAACGTATGGGATGCAGCAAAAGCAGTTCTAAGAGGGAAGTTTATAGCAATACAATCCTACCTCAAGAAACAAGAAAAATCTCAAACCAACCTAACCTTACACCTAAAGCAATTAGAGAAACAACAATAAAACCCAAAATTAGCAAAGAAAAGAAATCATAACGATCAGATCAGAAATAAATGAAGAATGAAACAATAGCAAAGCTCAATAAAACTAAAAGCTGTTTCCTTGAGAAGATAAACAAAATTGATAAACCACTAGCCAGACTTATCAAGAAAAAAAGGGAGAAGACTCAAATCAACAGAATTAGAAATGAAAAAGGAGAAGTAACAACTGACAATGCAGAAATACAAAGAATTGTGAGAGATTACTATGAGCAACTATATGCCTATAAAATGGACAACCAGGAAGAAATGGACAAATTCTTAGAAAAGCACAACCTTCCGAGACTGAACCAGGAAGAAATATAAAATATAAACTGACCAATCACAAGCACTGAAATTGAAACTGTGATTAAAAGTCTTCTAACAAACAAAAGCTCAGGACCAGATGGCTTCACAGGCGAATTCTATCAAACATTTAGAGAAGAGCTAACACCTAACCTTCTCAAACTCTTCCAAAATATAGCAGAGGGAGGAACACTCCCAAATTCATTCTACAAGGTGACCATCACCCTGATACCAAAACCAGATAAAGATGTCACAAAAAAAGAAAACTACAGGCCAATATCACTGACGAACATAGATGCAAAAATCCTCTAAAAAATATTAGCAAACAGAATCCAACAGCACATTAAAAGGATCATACAATATGATCAAGTAGGCTTTATCCCAGGATTGCAAGGATTCCTCAATATATGCAACTCAATTAATGAGATACGCCATATTAACAAAGTGAAGGGAAAGAAACATAATCTCAATAGATGCAGAAAAAGCTTTTGACAAGATTGAACACCCATTTATGATAAAAACTCTCCAGAAAGTAGGCATAGAGGGAACCTACATCAACATAATAAAGGCCATATATGACAAACCCACAGCCAACATTGTTCTTAATGGTGAAAAACTGAAACTATTTCCTCTAAAATCAGGAACAAGACAAGGATGCATACTCTCACCACAATTACTCAACACAGTTTGGGAAGTTTTAGCCACAGCAATCAGAGAAGAAAAAGAAATAAAAGGAATCCAAAACAGAAAAGAAGTAAAGCTGTCACTGTTTGCAGATGACATGATACTATACACAGAGAATCATAAAAATGCCACCAGAAAACTACTAGAGCTAATCATTGAATTTTTTAAAGTTGCAGGATACAAAATTAATGCACAGAAATCTCTTGCATTCCTATACACTAATGATGAAAAATCTGAAAGAGAAATTAAGGAAACACTCCCATTTACCATTGCAACAAAAATAATAAAATACCTAGGAATAAACCTACTTGAGACAAAAGACATATATGCAGAAAATTATAAGACACTGATGAAATTAAAGATGATCCAAACAGATAGATATACCATGTTCTTGGATTGGAAGAATCGACATTGTGAAAAGGACTATACTACCCAAAGCTATCTACGTATTCAGTGCAATCCTTATGAAACTACCAATGGCATTTTTCACAGACTAGAGCAAAAAATTTCACAATTTATATGGAAACACAAATAACCCCGAATAGCAAAAGCAATCCTGAGAAAGAAAAACAGAGCTGGAGGAATCAGGCTCCCTGACTTCAGACTATACTACAAAGCTACAGTAATCAAGACAGTATGGTACTGGCACAAAAACAGAAATATAGATCAATGGAACAGGATAGAAAGCCCAGAGATAAACCCACGTACATATGGTCACCTTATCTTTGATAAAGTTGGCAAAAATATACAGTGGAGAAAAGACAGCCTCTTCAGTAAGTCATGCTGGGAAAATTTGACAGCTACATGTAAAAGAATGAAATTAGAACACTCACTAACACCATACACAAAAATAAACTCGAATTGGATTAAAGACCTAAATGTAAGGCCAGACACTATAAAACTCTTAGCGGAAACATAGGAAGAACACTCTGACATAAATCACAGCAAGATCCTTTTTGACCCACCTCTTAGAGAAATGGAAATAAAAACAAAAATAAACAAATGGGACGTAATGAAACTTAAAAGCTTTTGCACAGCAAAGGAAACGATAAACAAGATGAAAAGACAACTCTCAGGATGGGAGAAAATATTTGCAAATGAAGCAACTGACAAAGAATTAATCTCCAAAATATACAAGTAGCTCATGCAGCTCAATATCAATAAACAAACAAACCAATCCAAAAATGGGCAGAAGATCTAAATAGACATTTCTCCAAGGAAGATATACAGATTGCCAACAAACACATGAAAGGATGCTCAACATCACTCATCATTAGGGAAACGCAAATCAAAACTACAATGAGGTTTCACCTCACAGCGGTCAGAATGGCCATCATCAAAAACTCTACAAACAATAAATGCTGGAGAGGGTGTGGAGAAAAGGGAACCCTCTTGCACTGTTGGTGGAAATGTAAATTGATATAGTCACTATGGAGGTTTCTTAAAATACTAAAAATAGAACTACCATATGACCCATCAATCCCACTACTGGGCATATACCCTGAGAAAACCATAATTCACAAAGAGTCATGTACCACAAAGTTCATTGCTGCACTCTTTACAATAGCCAGGACACAGAAGCAACCTAAGTGTCCATCGACAGGTGAATGGATAAAGAAGATGTGGCACGTATATACAATGGAATATTACTCAGCCATAAAAAGAAACGAAATTGAGTTATTTGTAGTGAGGTGGATGGATCTAGATAGAGTCTGTCATACAGAGTGAAGTAAGTCAGAAAGAGAAAAACACCAAACGCTAATGCATATATATGGGATCTAAAAAAAAAAAAAAGGTTCTGATGAACCTAGGGGCAGGACAGGAATAAAGATGCAGATGTAGAGAATGGCCTTGTGGACATGGGGAAGGGGAAGGGGAAGGGTAAGCTAGGATGAAGTGAGAGTAGCAGTGACATATATACACTACCAAATGTAAAATAGCTAGTGCGAAGCAGCTGCATCACACGGGGAGATCAGCTCAGTGCTTAGTGACCACCTAGAGGGGTGGGATAGTGAGGGTGCAAAGGAGACGCCAGAGGGAGGGCATATGGGGATATATGTGTACACATAGCTGATTCACTTTGTTATACAGCAGAAACTAATACAATATTGTAAAGCAATTATACTCAAAGATGTTAAAAAAAACACATTGGGTTGCCATTAGAATTCTCAACAACAACATACAAAGTAAGACATAGAGAACAGCATTTTCAAGAAATGCAAAAAAAAGCATAACCCAAGGATTTTATATTCAGCTAACCTGTACTTTTAGAATCAAAGCTATTGAAAAAGTTTTTAAGCCTGTGAAAACTCAGGGAATATGGTAGTTAAGAGTGATTCCTGATAAATCCATGGAAGAATGAGTTTTATCCAATTAAGAGATGATGAAAGACTACAGACTACAGCTGTAAATATATTGTAACTGTAGATCCAAGACTATGACAAAGGTAGAGACAGTGGTGGCAGAATATGTAGAGTTTATGTACTTTGACAATGTAGAAACTGCAATTTTTTTAAATAAGAGAAAAAAATGGAGAAAGTAGAATAAGCTCATTGATTGTCATTTAAATAATAGTAGTCAAAGATATTTAAACCTAACAAAACAAATTGTAAAAAGTTAGGATAAAGGTATCTATGACCATCTCTATAAACAGTATTATGGTGCCATCTCTTGGAAAAAATTTCAATCTTTTCATACCCAAGGAAATAAGAACACCAAAGGAACAACATAAATAAATACAGTAAATATAACAATGCACACAGTAAATATAAGAAAACAATATGACAATTACAATCAAACAGACATATCAATAAATGAGTGGGCTTGATTCATCTATAAATATTTAAAGAAAAGATATTCAAGTTGACTTATAAAGCAAAATCCAACTTGGCTACATACAACAGACAGATTTAAAACAAAGTGACTCAGAAATGTTAAGAAACAGGAGTGGTGTACCAATTAGGGTTCAATATATTACAAAGCTACAGTAATCAAAACAGTGTAGTGCTTGCATAAACACAGACATAAAGACCACTGGAACAGAAGAGAGAGTCCAAAAATAAACCCTTGTTTATGTTTTCAAATGATCTTCAAGAAGGGTGCCAAGAACACATAATGGGGAAATGACAGTCTCTTCAAAAAGTGGTCCTGGGAAACAAGATACCCACATGACGTAGAATGAAGTTGGACAATTACCTTATATCATATACAAAAAAATTAATTCAGAAAGGATTAAAGATTTTAACATAAGACCTAAAACAATAAATAAGACCTTTCTTCCTAGAAGAAAACATGGGAAAAGATTGATGACATTAGATTTGGCAATGATTTCTTGAATATGATACCAAAAGCACAGGCAACAAAAGCAAAAATACACAAATTGGACTAGAAACTTCTACACATCAAAGGAAATAATCAAAAGAGTTAAATGACAATATACATGGGAGAAAATATTTGCAAATCATATATCTAAAAAGGGGTTAATAGAATATATAAAGAACTCCTACAATTCAAAAACAAACAGAAAAACCAATCATGAAATTAAAATATGGGCAAGGGACCTGAGTAGATATTTCTCCAAAGAAGATGTACAAATGGCTAACAAGGCTGTGAAATTATACTCAACATCACTAGTCATTAGAGAATACAAATCAAAACCACAATGAGCTATCATCTCATACACATTATGAAAGCCATTGTAGGAAAAACAAAAAATAACAAGTATTGATGATGTGTAGAAACTGTAAACCTTATGTCCTATTTCTGGGAAAGTAAAATGGTGGGGCCACTATGGAAAACAGAATGACAGTTCCTCAAGAAATTTTTAAATTGTTTTAAAAAATTACAAATAAAATTACCTTATGATTCAGCAATCCTACTTCTGGGTATATACACAAATTGAAAACAAGATCACTAAAACATATTTGCACACCCATGTTCATTGCAGCAATATTCATAAAAACCAAGAGGGGGAAACAACATGAATATCCATCAGTAGATAGATGAATAAAGAAAATGTGGTCTAGCCATATAATGGAATATTATTTAGTCTTTAAAAAGAAGGAAATCCTGTCACTTGCTACAACATGGATGAACTTTGACATTAGGCTAAATGAAATAAACCAGTCACAAAAAGACAAATACTGTATGATTTCACTTATATAAGGTATCTAAAGTAGTCAAATTTGTAGCAATAGAAAGTAGAATGGTGGTTGCCAGAGGCTGGGTGAGGGGGAAATATATTGTTGTGAATATACTTAACAATACTAAATGGTACAGTTAAAAATGATTAAGATAATAAATTTTTATAATAAAGTAATATTGTGAGTTTAATAAACCAATTTATGATTTTTAAATATTTTTAAACTACTGTAATAGTCAGGAAAAAGTAAACCATTGAAAAAGCATATAGGGTGACATCAGCAAATTGACAGAGTAGGCAGATCCAACCTCTTATACCCACACAGAAACATCAAGAAACAAACTGCAAAACGAAGTTTGTCAAAACTCTGGAAAATAGTCAAAGATTTACAGCAACCAAGAACATGCTGAATTTAAAAAAAAAAAAAAGGCAAGTTGAAAACTTTAGGAAATATTTGTGGCATTTTTACTTGCTGTTGTCCCACCCCCTTTCCAGCATAGGGCAGTCTTGAAACAGTGCTAGCCTGTGTTATGGGTACCTACTGTCTGGTTCTGAGGGAGGAGAGCAGACTCTAGCCACAAATTATTGCTTATATATGTTGTAACCTGTCTATAGGATACCTGAAGGACTTACAGAAGGATTTCATCTCTGTTTTACCTAACTCAGAACTCAGGCTAGATAAGTAGTTGGCTTTGACTGAGTATACTGCAAGGAGAACTAACAATCCACAAACACCTGGGGGGAAATGTTACAGTCAAAATATATAACAGTCAAGATACCTAAAGCATGGGAGGAAAAGCTGGGGGACATTCTTTGGGAGATTAAGACATTCAAAAAACTCACGTAGGGCTTCCCTGGTGCTGCAGTGGTTAAGTATCCACTTGCCAATGCAGGGGACACAGGTTTGAGCCCTGTTCCGGGAAGGTCCCACATGCCACGGAGCAACTAAGCCCGCGTGCCACAACTACTGAGCCTGTGCTCTAGAGCCCACAAGCCACAACTACTGAAGCCCATGTGCCTAGAGACCATGCTCCACAACGAGAAGCCACCACAATGAGAAGCACTCACACTGCAAACAAAGAGTAGCCCCCGCTTGCTGCAACTAAAGAAAGCCCATGCACAGCAACAAAGACCCAAAGTAGCTGAAACAAAAACATGTATATGGGGTAATTTAGGTAATCTAGGCTATGTGCATGCCTAGATTATGACAAATATTTAGAAAAGTGTTGAGGAGACCCCAAATATTCACTTCACAGTTATCCCTAAGTTCAGCGCAAGCATGGTATTGAAGGAGGGCCCAACACAGAACTCAATCTGCAAAGATTGGAAGACTTTTTTTCTTTTTGGTTTGCTTGTTTTTAGTTATTTTTTTAAACTTCTGGCATTCAAAGAAATCTCTATCAAAACATTAGGTGAGGGGCTTCCCTGGTGGCGCAGTGGTTGAGAGTCCGCCTGCCAATGCAGGGGACACGGGTTCGTGCCCCAGTCCAGGAAGATCCCACATGCTGTGGAGCGGCTAGGCCCGTGAACCATGGCTGCTGAGCCTGCGCGTCCGGAGCCTGTGCTCCGCAACAGGAGGGGCCACAACAGTGAGAGGCCGGCATACCGCAAAAATCAAACAAACAAAAAAAATAAAAACAAAACAAACAGAAAACATTAGGTGAACGTGAGCTAAAGGAACATAGACCTCAGTGACAACACATGACAAGGAATGCATCTTCTCAAAAACAGATTGGAAAAGAAACTAAACAAATGGGCTACTACAGCCTTCAATAATTATAATAAACATAAAGCCCCTAGCAAGCCCTGGAGAAAGGCAAGAATCTAATCTCCAGTGATACCACACTATAATATTCAAACATCAAGTTTTTGATAACAACAACAAAAAAATCACAGGGCATACAAAGAAACAGGAAGTATGGTGCATTGAAAGGAACAAAATTAATTGAAACTAACTATCCCTGAGAAATTAAAGACATTGGATATACTAGAAAAAGACTAAAATAACTGTTTTTAATAGGCTTAAAGAGCTGAAGACAAACATGGACAAAGAAATAATGGAAAACAGGAAAATGTATGATCAAAATGCAAATACCAACAAAAAGAAATTATAAAAAGGAACCAAACAGAAATTTTGGAGCTGAAAAGTACAACAACTGAAACAAAAAATTAACTAGAAGGGTTCAACAAATTATCTGATCAGGCAGAGGAAAGAATCCGCAAAGATGAAGACAGGAAATTTTAAATTATCCAGTCTGAGGTACGGAAAGAAAAAAAATGAAGAAAAGTGAATAGGCCCAAGAGACCTGAGACACCATCAAGTGGACCAACATATAGATTATGGGAGTCAAACAGAAAGGAGAAGAAAGATTATTGGAAAAATTAAGGGCTGAAAACTTCCCAAATTTGAAGAAAGACAATATATCTACAAATCCAAAAAACTCAAAAATATCCAAGTACTTTAAATTCAGAGAGATCATCACTGAAAGACACTATAATCAAACTACTGAAATTCACAATGAGGGAATCTTAAAAGCAGTGAGAAAATCAACACATGCAAGGGACCCTCAATGAGATTATCAACTGATCTCTCATCAGAATCCAGGCAGGCCAGAAGGCAGTGGGATGATACGCTTGTAATGCTGAAATAAAAAAACTTGTCAACTGAAATTTGTATATTCAGAAAAACTGTGCTCCAAAAATTATGATATACCCAGATTAAAAAAAAAAAACTCAGGGAGTTTGTTACCACTAGACCTGGTCTACAAGAAATAGTGAAGGAAGACATTCATGGTGAAATGAAAGAAAGTTGGACAATAACTTAAACCCATAGGAAGAAATAAATATCTTTGTTAAGTGTAAAAAATGGGCAAATACAAAAGTCAATATTATTGTAATTTTGGTTTGTATCTCCACTTTTTATTTTCTACAGGATTTAAAAAACAAAGGTATAAAAATAATTATACAGGTATATTATTGGGAATACAGTGTATGAAGATATAATTTGTGACATCAATAAAGGATGGGGGATAGAACTGCATAGGAGTAGAATTTTTGTATGCTATTTAAGTTAATATCAATTCAAATTAGAATGTTATAACTTTGGGTTGCTCTATGTAATGCACATAGTAACCACAAAGAAAATATCTGTAGAAAAGGAAATGAGGAAATGAAAAGGAAATCAAAAGTTGTCACTCCAAATTATGAACTAAACACAATAGAAAGCAGTAATGGAGGAAATGAGGGACAAAAAGCTACAAGACATACAGAAAACAAATTGGAAAATGGCAGAAGTCCTATCAGTAATTACTTTATATACAAAAATATTAAAATTTTCAATGAAAGGCAGGTAATGGCAGAACAAAGAAACATTTTTAATTCTAAAATTTTAAAGAAAAGAAATTTAAAAACCCATGATGCCTTGGGTACACAAGGTTGGTTCAACATTTGAAAGTTAATGTAATTCATCACATCAACAGGCTGAAGAAGAAAAATCACATAATTATATCAGTAGATTCAGACAAAGTATTTGACAGAAATGAACTCTGATTCATGATAAAAACTCTCAACAAACTTAGAGAAGAACAAACATCTATTAAAAACCTGCAGCTAACATCACACTTGTTGGTGAAACACTGGAAGGTTTCCCACTAAGATCAGGAACAAGACAAGGATGTCCCCACAAACCACTATTTTTCAACATCATATTAGGAGTCCTAGCTAATGCAGTAAGGTAAGAAAATGAAATAAGAGGCATACAGACTAAGAAGAAAGATATGAAACTGTCTTAGTTTGCAGCTGACATGATAATCCATGCAGAACATAAGAACTGACAGCAACAAAAAATCTGGAACTTATAAGTGATTATTATAGGAAGGTTGCAAGAGACAAGGTTGATATACAAAAGTCAATCATTTTCCTACATACCACCAATGTACAAGTGGAATTTGAAATTAAAGATCATAAAACCAGTTCTCTCATGCCATTTTGGACTTGCTCGAGACAGCTCTGCTCATCCTGGAGAGCTCAATTATGATATTTCAGAGCCTTTGAAATATGTGTGCACACACACAAATAAATAAATATATACATCAACATAGTTTAAGAAACATTGTTAAAGAAGGAATAGTGCTTCAGAGGGCAGAGAGCAGAAGCAAGAAGAACTACAATCCTGCAGCCTGTGGAACAAAAACCACATTCACAGAAAGACAGACAAGATGAAAAGGCAGAGGGCTATGTACCAGATGAAGGAACAAGATAAAACCCCAGAAAATCAACTAAATGAAGTGGAGATAGGCAGCCTTCCAGAAAAAGAATTCAGAATAATGATAGTGAAGATGATCCAGGACCTCAGAAAAACAATGGAGGCAAAGATCGAGAAGATGCAAGAAATGTTTAACAAAAACCTAGAAGAATTAAAGAACAAACAAAGAGATGAACAATACAATAACTAAAATAAAAACTACACTAGAAGGAATCAATAGCAGAATAACTGAGGCAGAAGAACAGATAAGTGACCCAAAAGACAGAATGGTGAAATTCACTGCTGCGGAACAGAATAAAGAAAAAAGACTGAAAAGAAATGAAGACAGCCTAAGAGACCTCTGGGACAACATTAAATGCAACAACATTCTCATTATAGGGGACCCAGAAGGAGAAGAGAGAGAGAAAGGACCCGAGAAAATATCTGAAGAGATTATAGTTGAAAACTTCCCTAACATGGGAAAAGAAATAGCCACCCAAGTCCAGGAAGTGCGGCGAGTCCCATACGGGATAAACCCAAGGAGAAACACGCTGAGACACATAGTAATCAAATTGCAAAAATTAAAGACAAATTATTAAAAGCAGCAAGGGAAAACTGACAAATAACATACAAGGGAACTCCCATAAGGTTAACAGCTGATTTCTCAGCACAAACTCTACAAGCCAGAAGGGAGTGGCATGACATACTTCAAGTGATGAAAGGGAAGAACCTACAACCAAGATAACCCAGCAAGGATCTCATTCAGATTCGATGGAGAAATCAAAAGCTTTACAGACAAGCAAAAGCTAAGAGAATTCAGCACCACCAAACCACCTCTACAACAAATGCTAAAGGAACTTCTCTAAGTGGGAAACACAAGAGAAGAAAAGGATCTACGAAAAAGGAACCCAAAACAATTAAGAAAATGGTCATAGGAACATACATATTGATAATTACCTTAAACGTGAATGGATTAAATGCTCCAACCAAAAGACACAGGTTTGCTGAATGGATACAAAAACAAGACCCATATATATGCTGTCTACAAGAGACCCACTTCAGACCTAGGGACACATACAGACTGAAAGTGAGGGGATGGAAAAAGATATTCCATGCAAATGGAAATCAAAAGAAAGCTGGAGTAGCTATACTCATATCAGATAAAATAGACTGTAAAGTAAAGAATGTTACAAGACAAAAGGAAGGACACGACATAATGATCAAGGGATCAATCCAAGAAGATATAACAATTATAAATCAATATGCACCCAACATAGGAGTAACTCAATACATAAAGCAACTGCTAACAGCTATAAAAGAGGAAATCGACAGTAACATAATAATAGTGGGGGACTTCTCACTTACACCAATGGACAGATCATACAAAATGAAAATATATAAGGAAACAGAAGCTTTAAATGACACAATAAACCAGATAGACTTTATTTATATTTATAGGACATTCCATCCAAAACAGCAGATTACACTTTCTTCTCAAGTGTGCACGGAATGTTCTCCAGGATAGATCACATCTTGGGTCACAAATCAAGCCTCAGTAAATTTAAGGAAATTGAAATCATATCAAGCATCTTTTCTGACCACAACGCTATGAGATTAGAAATGAATTACAGGGAAAAAACTGTAAAAAACACAAACACATGGAGGCTAAACAATACGTTACTAAATAACCAACAGATCACTGAAGAAATCAAAGAGGAAATCAAAAAATACCTAGAGACAAATGACAATGAAAAGACGATGATACAAAACCTATGGGATGCAGCAAAGCAGTTCTAAGAGGGAAGTTTATAGCTATACAAGGCTACTCAAAAACAAGAAAAATCTCAAGTAAACAATCTAACCTTACACCTAAAGGAACTAGAGAAAGAAGAACAAACAAAACCCAAAGTTAGCAGAAAGAAAGAAATCATAAAGATCAGAACAGAAATAAATGAAATAGAAACAAAGAAAACAATAGCAAAGATCAATAAAACTAAAAGCTGGTTCTTTTACAAGATAAACAAAATTGATAAACCATTAGCCAGACTCAAGTAAAAGAGGGAGCAGACTCAAATCAATAAAATTAGAAATGAAAAAGGAAAAGTTACAACAGACATCACAGAAATACAAAGCATCCTAAGAGACTACTATAAGGAACATTATGCCAATAAAATGGACAACCTGGAAGAACTGGACAAATTCTTAGAAAGGTATAACCTTCCAAGACTGAACCAGGAAGAAACAGAAAACATGAACAAACCAATCACAAGTAATGAACTGTGATTAAAAATCTTCCAACAGGGCTTCCCTGGTGGCGCAGTTGTTGGGGGTCCGCCTGCCGATGCAGGGGACGCGGGTTCAAGCCCTGGTCTGGGAGGGTACCATGTGCCACGGAGTGGCTGGGCCCGTGGGCTGTGGCTGCTGGGCCTGCACATCTGGGGCCTGTGCTGCACGGCGGAGGGGCCGCAGCGGTGAGAGGCCCGCGTACCACACACACAAAAAAAATCTTCCAACAAACAAAAGTCCAGGACCAGATGGCTTCACAGGTGAATTCTATAAAACATTTAGAGAAGAGCTAACACCCATCCCTCTCAAACTCTTCCAAAAAATTGCAGAGGAAGGAAGACTCCCAAACTCATTCTATGAGGCCACCATCACCCTGATACCAAAACCAGACAAAGACACTACAAAAAAAGAAAATTACAGACCAATATCACTGATGAAAATAGATGCAAAAATCCTCAAAAAAAATACTGGCAAACAGAATCCAGCAACACATTAAAAGGATCACACACCATGATCAAGTAGGATTTATCCCAGGGATGCCAGGATTCTTCAATATATGCAAATCAATCAAAGTGATACACCATATTAACAAACTGAAGGAGAAAAACCCTATGATCATCTCAATAGATGCAGAAAAAGCTTTTGACAAAATTCAACACCCATTTATGATAAAAACTCTCCAGAAAGTGGGCATAGAGGGAACCTACCTCAACAATAAAGGCCATATACGACAAACCCAGAGCAAACATCATTCTCAAGGGTGAAAAACTGAAAGCATTTCCTCTAAGATCAGGATCGAGACAAGGATGTCCACTGTCACCATTATAATTCAACATAGTTTTGGAAGTCCTAGCCACAGCAATCAGAGAAGAAAAAGAAATACAAATCGGAAAAGAAATAAAACTGTCACTGTTTGCAGATGACATGATACTATACATAGAGAATCGTAAAAAGGCCACCAGAAAACTACTAGAGCTAATCAATGAATTTGGTAAAGTTGCAGGATACAAAATTAACGCACAGAAATCTCTGGCACTCCTATACACTAATGATGAAAAATCTGAAAGAGAAATTATGGAAATACTCCCATTTACCATTGCAACACAAAGAATAAAATATTTAGGAATAAACCTACCTGAGGAGATGAAAGACCTGTATGCAGAAAACTATAAGACACTGATGAAAGAAATTAATGATGATACCAACAGATGGAGAGATATACCATTTTCTTGGATTGGAAGAATCAATATTGTGAAAATGACTATACTACCCAAAGCAATCTACAGATTCAATGCAATCTCTATCAAATTACAAACGGCATTTTTTACGAAACTAGAACAAACCATCTTAAAATTTCTATGGAGACACAAAAGACCCCGAATAGCCAAAGCAGTCTTAAGGGAAAAATACAGAGCTGGAGGAATCAGACTCCCTGACTTCAGACTATACTACAAAGCTACAGTAATCAAGAAAATATGATACTGGCACAAAAACAGAAACATAGATCAATGGAACAAGATAGAAATCCCAGAGATAAACCCATGCACCTATGGTCAACTAATCTATGACAAAGGAGGCAAAGATATACAATGGAGAAAAGACAGTCTCTTCAATAAGTGGTGCTGGGAAAACTGGACAGCTACATGTAAAAGAATGAAATTAGAGCACTCCCTAACACCATACACAAAAATAAACTCAAAATGGATTCAAGCCCTAAATGTCAGACCGGACACTATAAAACTCTTAGTGGAAACACAGGAAGAACACTCTTTGACATAAATCACAGCAAGATCCTTTTTGACCCACCTCCTAGAGAAATGGAAATAAAAACAAAAATAAACAAATGGGACCTAATGAAACTTCAAATCTTTTGCACAGCAAAGGAAAGCATAAACAAGACGAAAAGACAACCCTCAGAATGGGAGAAAATATTCGCAAACGAATTAAGGGACAAAGGATTAATCTCCAAAATATATAAATAGCTCATGCAGCTCAATATTAAAGAAACAAACAACTCAATCCAAAACTGGGCAGGCGACCTAAATAGATATTTCTCCAAAGAAGACATACAGATGGCCAAGAAGCACATGAAAAGCTGCTCAACGTCACTAATTATTAGAGAAATGCAAATCAAAACTACAGTGAGGTATCACCTCACACCAGTTAGAATGGGCATCATCAGAAAATCTACAAACAACAAATGCTGGAAAGGGTGTGGAGAAAAGGGAACCCTCTTGCACTGTTGGTGGGAATGTAAATTGATACAGCCACTATGGAGAACAGTATGGAGGTTCCTTTAAAAACTAAAAATAGAATTACCATATGATCCAGCAATCCCACTACTGGGCATATACACAGAGAAAACCATAATTCAAAAAGACACATGCACCCCAATATTCACTGCAGCACTATTTACAATAGCCAGGTCATGGAAGCAACCTAAATGCCCATCGACAGACGAATGGATAAAGAAGTTGTGGTACATATATACAATGGAATATTACTCAGCCATAAAAAGGAATGAAATTGAGTCATTTGTTGAGACGTGGATGGATCTAGAGACTGTCATACAGAGTGAAGTAAGAAAAAAACAAATATCGTATATTAATGCATGTATGTGGAACCTAGAAAAATGGTACAGATGAACCAGTTTGCAGGGCAGAAGTTGAGACACAGATGTAGAGAACAAACATATGGACACCAAGGGGGCAAAACCGCGGTGGGGTGGGGATGGTGGTGTGCTGAATTGGGAGATTTGGATTTACATGTATACACTGATGTGTATAAAATTGATGACTAATAAGAACCTGCAGTATAATAAAACAAACAAACAAACAAAAAGACAACTAATACTAAAGTTTGTTTGGGTTATTTGTATGGAAATATGTTAATATAAATGTTTCAGACATTACATGAAATTTCTAAAAATCTTATATGTTCTGGTATAATGTTATAAGTCATAATTCTAGTTATTACTTTAAAACGTATATCTCAGAAATAACTTAATTTCCTTGTCCATTGCATTATTATGAACTTTCATCAAATCTTTAACCGTGGTCATTTTTAAGTCTTTTGTCATTTACAGACAGTTCTGGGTGTACTCTGATGCTTTTGCAAAAATGTTCCTATAAAAGGGTTTCATCTTCAAGGAATTCATGGAAAAGACTCTGGCAAGTACAGGTTTCTGGTAACTGACTATACTGCTGAACTGAATGAATAAGCATTTTCAGAACTCTAATGAAAAACTGATGAATTCATAAAAGTGCTAACAAAGATCAATATGAAAAAAATTAATTACATGGGACTGAGTGAACTGATGAGGCTGATTATAATTTTTGTGACTTTCTGCTTGAATAAAAAAAAAATCCCAGAAGGACTCAGAGGCAAAAAATATACAAATCAATTTTCACTGCAAAGTAAAGGAGATGTTACAGTGGAGGATTACTGGACTGAATGTCAATATTATGATATAGTATGAGTGTGTTTCATGTTTGATAATTGCAATCATTGTTGCTTTTGTTGTGGTCACCCATTTACAATGCTTGGTGTCAGTTTACCTCTTGTAAAAATAAAATACAGTGTGTGTGTGTGAAAAAAAAAAGGAAGGAATAGTGCTACTAGTTGCAACCAGAATATACAGTGTTATCATCAATATTAAAAATTATACATGAATTCCATAAAGTTGTATCTGTTATGGCCTTTCAGAGATAAAAATTTCAAAATGCATTCTAATATTATTTAAGTTAATCAAAATCCTTTTATATTATACAGAAACAAAACCTCTACTAAATACATTTCCTATAAGAAAAGAATATCATAATACCATTACGAGCGGGATCACAATGGCAGAGAAAGAGAACATGAAGCTCACCTCCCCCCACAAACTCATCAAAAAAACACCTACATGTGGAACAATTCTCACAAAAAAGTAACTGGAAACTGGCAGAAGGTCTCCTATACAACTAAAGCTACAAGAAAGATCTCCACATAACCTAGTTGGAAGGGGAAAAAAACGGGCATCAGTTTGGGACTGGTGCCCCTGGGAGAAATCTGTAAGGAAGAGAAGGTCCACATGGTGGACACTTGCCATGGGGAGGGAGCAGTTGGACTCAAAACCTGGGCATCCCAGACCTAGAGTCCCGCACAGAAGAGAAAAGCCCCCTAGCCTTCTGGGAAATCTGCTAAGACAGATAGAAGGGCTGGAGAAGCCTAGGCTCTACTCACAAGGAGTGCACACATACTGGTTTGCTAACAATCAGGGCAGAGAGAGCCCTGCTTTGGCAGCTGCTGCCTCACCACACTTCCCAATCTGAAGGGGTGAACACCCCATCTCCATTCAATCCACACCACAGCTTCAAACGAGATCAGTGCAAAGATTCGATCTAGCTATGCAGAGACAGTCTGGGGCACCTGAGGTGTGATCCAGGCGGAACCAGGGCAGAGCAGTGACAATGAAAGAGCAAAGAGGAATCCCTGTATCTCATGCAACACAGGCTCTACACACCACGACACCAATCACACCCCCATCAAGAGTATAATGGTTAGCACACCCTGAGGAAAGACGCAGCTCGCATCCAAATCAAAACCAGCCCTCGCACCAATAATACTGGACACACACATTCTACACGTGAATGCTCCAACATAAAAACACCCCTTTGAGTCCACAGGACATAACTATTTCTCCTAAATTCACAGAGAAAGGGAAATTAAAGTTAAATGAAAAAGCAGAGGAACTACTTGCAATTGAAAGAACAAGAGAAATCCCCTGAAAGAATAATGAAAAAGACCTCATCAGTCTACTAGATCCCAAATTTAAAAGGAGGTAATAAAAATGCTAAAGGATTTAAGAAAGATTATTGATAGAAATGCAGATCACAGTAACAAGAAACTAAAAACTACAAAGATGAACCAAGCAAAATTAGTTCAATTTCTGAGATAAAAACCAATCTAGAAGCAATAAAAAGCAAACTAAATGACACAGAAGAGCATATAAGTAACCTGGAAGATAGAATAATGGAAAACACCCCATCAGAAGAGCAGACAGAAAGACCAATTAAAAAAAAAGAAAGCAACGTGTAAGATCTATGGAATAATACAAAGCATAATAGGAGTTCCAGAAGTAGGAGAGAGAGAAGGGGATTGAAAATATATTTGAAGAAATTATGGCTTAAAACTTCCCAAACCAAAAGAAGGAAACATGTCCAAATACAGGAAGCAGAGAGGGTCCCAAAAGATGAACCTAAACACACGCACATCAAGACATGTCATAATTAAAATGGCAAAAGTTTAAGATAAAGAGAGAATTCTAAGTCAGCAAGAGATAAAGAGTCAATTACAAGGGAACCTTCATATGTCTATCATCTGTTTCTCTGCAGAAAGTCTGCAGGCCAGAAGGGAGTGGCATGATATATTCAAAGTCCTGAAAGGGAAAAAATCTGAAGCCTAGGATACTCTATCCAGCAAGATTTATCATTTAGAACAGAAGGAGAGATAAAGAATTTCTCAGACAAGCAAAAACTAAAATAATTCAGCAATATTATATCTACCCTAAAAGAAGTATTGAAGGGTCTTCTCTAAATTGAAAAGAAGAAAAGGGAAAAAAGAAAAGAAGAAAGGGAAAAACACAAAAGGAAACGTAAATATATAAAAGGACTGAAGATCAAAAAATTTTTGTAAATGTGATTATAACCACAATTAACGCAAAAGGATAAGTGTGAAGATATAAAATAGGACATCAAAATCACAAAATATGGGGGAGGGAAGTATAATAATGTAGATCTTTTAGAATGTGTTTGAACATATATGACTATCAGTTTAAAGCAAGTAGATATAACTATGGGTCAACATACTTGAACTCCATCGTAACCTCAAATCAAAAAGATACAAAAGATTCATAAAACCAAAAAGAAAAGAACTCAAGCATAGTACAAAAGAAAATCATTAAACCACAAAAGGAAAAACAAAAAGAAGAAGGAATGAACAAAAAAGAACTACAGAAACAACTGGAAAACAAAGATTAAAATGACAATAAATACATACCTACCAACAATTACTTTAAATGTCAAAAGATTAAATGCTCTGATCAAAAGACTTAAAGTGCCAGGTTGGATAACAAAACAAGAGCCTACAATAGGCTGCCTACAAGAAACTAACTTCAGGGCAAAAGACACACATAGATGGAAAGAGAGGAATGGAAAAACATATTTCATGCAAATGGAAACAACAAGAAAGCAGTGGTAGCAATACTCATATTAGACAAGATAGACTTTAAGAAAAGGTCATAAAAAAAAAAGAACTATATTCCAATAAAAATCAATTAAAAAACAAGAAAAAAGAAGCATATTATGTAATGATATGGGATAAATACAAGAAGAGGATATTATACTTGTTAACATACATGCACCCAACATGGGAGGACTTAAATATATAAAACAAATATTATCAGAGAAAGGGAGATATTGTCAGGAATATAATAATATTAGGAGACATTAGCACTCCACTGACATCAATGTATAGATCATCTAGATAGAAAATCCAAAAGGCAACAGAGGTCCTAAATGATACAGTACAATTGGACTTAATTGATATCTACAGGACATTACATCCAATTTAAAAAAAAACCAAAAAGAAAAAACAGAATATGCATTTTTCAAGTCTGCATGGAATGTTAACATAGACGACATACTAGGCCACAAAACAAACCTCAACAAATTTAAGAGGATAGAAATTATTTCAAGATTATTTAAAGATTATTATCTTTTTTGACTACAACAGTATGAAACTAGAAATAGATCACAGAAAGAAAAATGAGAAAAGAAGGAACATGGAGAGCAAAAAACATGCTACTAAAAAACCTATGGGTCAATGATGAAATCAAAGAATAAATCAGAAAATACCTCAAGACAAAAAAAATGGAAATATAACCTTACAAAATCTATGGGATGCAGCAGAAGAAGTTCAATGAGGGAAGTTCACAGCAATATCAGCCTTCCTCACTAAACAAGAAAAACCCAAAATAAGCAACCTAATTTACCACCTGAAAGAATAGAAAAAGAAAAACAAAACCCAAAGTCAGCAGAAGGGAGGAAATAATAAAGATCAGAGAGGAATTAAATTAAATACAGTTCCAGAAAAACAATAGAAAAGATCAGTAAAACAAAGAGCTGGCTTTTTGAAAAGGCCAACAAAATTGACAAATCTCTAGCCAGGCTCACCCAGAAGAAAAGAGGGAGGACTCAAATAAAATAAGAAATGAAAGAGGAGAAACAACAATGAATACCACAGAAATACATAAAATCAAAAGAGAATACTATGAACAGTTACATGCCAACAAATTGGACAACTTGGAAGAAATGGAGAAGTTTCTAGAAATATACAGCCTGCCAAAACTGAGTCAAGATGAAATATATAATATGAATAGACTGATCACTAGAAGTAAATACAATCTGTAATTTTAAAAAACTCCCTCCAAACCAAAGTCCAGGACTGGAAGGTTTCACTAGGGAATTCTACCAAACATACAAAGCAGAACTTAAACCTATTCTTCTCAAATTATTACAAAAATTGAAGAGGAGGGAACACTCCCAAATTCATTCTGTGAAGCCACCATCACCCTGATACCAAAATCAGACAAAGACACTACCAAAAAAGAAAATTACAGGCCAATATCTCTGATGAATATAGATGCAAAATCCTCAACAAACTATATTAGCAAACCTAATCTAACAATACATAAAAAGGATCATACACCATGATCAAGGTGGATTCATTCCAGGGGCACAAGGATGATTAAACATATGCAAATCAATCAATGTGATACACCACATTAACAAAATGAAAGATAAAAAACACATGATCCTCTCAACAAATGCACAAAAAGCATTTGACAAAATTTAACATCCATTCATGATAAAAAACTCTCACCAAAGTGGGTATAGGGGGGAAATATCTCAACATAATACAAGTCATTTACTACCTCAACATAATACAAGTCATTTACTGCAAACCTCCAGCCAAACGAATACTCAGTGGTGAAAATCTGAAAGCCTTCCCACTAAATCAGGAACAGGACAAGGATGTCCACTCTCACCATGTTTATTCAACATAGTACTGGAAGTACTAATCACAGAAATCAGTCAAGAAAAAGAAATAAAACGTATCCAAATTCGAAGGGAAGAAGTAAAACTGTAACTATCTGCAGATGACATGATACTCTATATGGAGAACCCTAACATCTCCTCACAAAAAATGTTAGAACCAGTAAATGAATTCAGAAACGTAGCAAGATACAAGATTAATATACAGTAATCTGTTGCATTTCCTTACACTAACAATAACACATCAGAAAGAGAAAGTAAAAACCAATCCCACAAGAGGGAGGGGATATGGGGATATATGTATGCATATGGCTGATTCACTTTGTTGTACAACAGAAACTAACACAGTACTATGAGGAAATTATACTCCAATAAAGATTTATTTAAAATTTTTTTAAATAAAGTAGAATCACATCAGAAAAAAAGAAATAAAATACAAGGAATAAACTTAACCAAGGATGTAAAAGACCTATACACTGGAGAAAGCCTAGATAAACTTGAATATGGGGGTGACAATTTAGTTACAACACCAAAGGCATGATCTATGAGAGAAACGATTGATAAGCTGGAACTCATTAAAATCAAAAACTTCTGCTGTGCAAAATACATTGTCAGGAAAATGAGAATACAAGCTACAGATGGGGAGGAATTATTTTCAAAAGATATATCTGATAGTACAAATGAACTTATTTACAAAATAGAGGCAGAGTCATAGATGTAGAAAACAAACTTATGGTTACCAGGGGATAAAGGAAGAGAGGGATAAAATTGGGATATTGGGATTGACATATACACACTACTATATATAAAATAGATAACTAATAAGAACCTGCTGTATAGCCCAGGGAACTCTACTCAGTAGTCTATTATGGCCTATACAGGAAAAGAATCTAAAAAAAAGGTGGATATATGTACAACTGATTCACTTTGCTGTACACCTGAAACACAACATTGTAAATCAACTATAATCCAATAAAAAAATTTTAAAAGATATATCTGATAAAGGAATTTATCCAAAATATACAAAGAACCCTTAAAACTCAGAAATGAGAAAATAACTCAAATAAAAATGAGGAAAACATATGTACAGACACCACACTAAAGACAATATACGGATGCAAAATAAGAATATGAAAAGATGCACAAAATCATATGTCAATAGGGATTTGCACATTAAAGCAGATGGCTTCACTGTTGGATTCTTCCAAACATTTAAAGAATTAATACCAATCCCTTCCAAACTCTTCCAAAAAATAGAAGAGAAAGGGATACTTCCTAACACATTTTATGAAGTCAGCATTACTGAAAACCAAGCCAGATAAAGTTACAATGAGAAAGTAAAGTTACAGATTCCCTATGTATATAGATGCAAAAATACTAAAAAACTGAATCCAACGGCATATTAAAAGGATTATACATCATTACTAAGTGGGATTTATCCCAGGAATGCAAGGGTGTCTCAGGATAAAAAAATCAGTGTAATACATCACATCAATAGGAAAAAGGGAAAACACCACACGATCATCTCAATTGACACAGCAAAGACATCTGACAAAATCCAACACAGTTTCATGATAAAAACATTCAACAAATTAGGAAGAGACAGCAGTTCCTCAATGCCCTTTTAATGAAAAATCTATACCTAATATCATACTTAAGGTTGAAAGACTGAAAGATTTCTCTCTAATATCAGGAACAAGACAAGGATGCTCACTTTAACCACTGCTATTCAACATTTTACTGGAAGTTCTAGCATTGCAATTAGGTAAGCAAATAAATAAGAGGCATCCAGATTGGAAAGGAAGAAGTAAAATGATCTGTGTTTGAAGATGACATGAATTTATATGTAGAAATTCTAAAGATTAAACAAAAAGACTGTTAGAGCTAATAAAAGAATTCAGCAAAGTTACAGGATACAAATTCAACACACAAAAATTAGTTGCATTTCTATACATTGGCAATGAACAATCTGAAATGAATTTAATAAAACAATTCCATTTACAATGGCATAAAAATGAAAAAATACTTAGAAATAAATTTAACCAAGGAGGCTAAAGATTTTTACACGGATAATTATAAAACACTGATGAAATAAATTAAAGAAGATATAAATAAATAGAAAGATATCCCATTTGCTGGAAGACTTAATACTGTTAAGATGAAAATCTATCAACAGATTCAAGATAATCCTATCAAAATCCAAATGGCAACTCTTTGCAGAAATAGAAAAATCCATCCTAAAAATCATATGGAATGTCAAGGGACCCGAAATAGTCAAAACAATCTTGAAAAAGAAGAACAAAGCTGGAGGACGCACATTTCCACATTTTAAAAATTATCCCAAAGCTATAGTAATCGCCAGAGTATTTTTGTGGCTTAAAGAAAAAAATACAGACAAACTGAATCAAATACAGAGCCCAGAAATAAATTCTTGTATGTATGGGCAAATGATTTTTTACAATGATACCAAGACAGTGGGAGGAAAGGATATTCTTTTCAAAAAGTGGTGGAACAAAAACTGAATATCCACATGCAAAAGAATAAATCTGACCCGTCTCTTACACAACACACAAAAGTTCAATCTTTGATAAATCAAATCCGGAGTTAAGAGCTAAAACTTTAAAACTCATAGAAGATAACTGTACAAAATCTTAATGACATTTAACTTGGCAATAATTTCTTGGATATCACACCAAAAGACCAGGCAACAAAAGAAAAAATCGATAAATCTGACCATCAAAATTAAAAACCTTTGTGTATCAAAAGACACTATAAAGAGAATGAAAAGACAATCCACAGAATGGGAAAAATGTTTGAAATCATATATCTGATAAGAGTTCAATATTCAGAATATATACAGAAGTCCTACAACTCAACAACAGAAAACAAACAACCCAATTCAAATATGGACAAAGGGCTTGAATAGACAATTTTGCAAAGAAGATATACAGATGGTCAATAAGTACATGAAAAGATTTCCAAAGTCATTAGAGAAATGCAAATTATTACCACAACGACATACCACTTCACATCCAGTTAGGATGGCTATAGTAAAAAACAGAAACAAACAAACAGAAAAGGAAGATAAGTGTTAGCTCAGGTGTGGAGAAACTGAAACCCCAGTGCACTTGTAGTTGGAACGTAAGATGGTGCTGTGGAAAATGGTTTGGGGATTGCTCAAAAGTTTAATAAAGAGTATCACATGACCTGGCTGATAACTCCTAGGTATATATCCAAGAGAACTGAAAGCCAGGACTCATACTTCCACACCAATGTTCACTGCAGTATCATTCACAATAGCCAAAAGATGGAAACAACTCAACTGTCCATCGACAGAAACATGGCTTGAAGAGTTTCATCTCCAACATTACAAAGCAGAATATATAAGGGTGTGTGTGACTGACAGTTACTTTCAAAAGTCACCTTGACAAGGCCACGGGGTGCTCAGATGCTTGGTTAAACATTATTTCTGGGTGTGCCTGTGAAGGTGTTTCCAGATGAGACTGTATTTGAGTCGACAGACTGAGTAAAGCAGATGGCCCTCCCTAATATGAGTGGACATCATCCAATCTGTTGAGGGCCTAACTGGAACAAAAAGGTGAAGAAAGGGAGAATTCACTCTCTCTGCCTGACCTCTTGAGCTTAGACATGTGTCTTCTCCTGGCCTCAGGCTGAGACTTACACCATCAGCTCTCTTCATTCTCAGGCCTTCAGACTGAGACTGGAACTACCCCCAGCCTTCTTGGGCCTCCAGCTTACAGACAACAGAGCATAGGACTTCTCAGCTTCTATAATCATGTGAACCAAGTTCTTATGATAGATCACTTTACAAATATTGTTTTTGTTTCTCCAGATAAACCTGACTAACACAAGGGGGTTAGAAGCTGAAATATCTTATAAACTAGCACAGTCCACCCTTGGCTATTCTGCGTCTGTGTCCATCCTTCTAGACGTAGTCGACCTTCCATTCAGCAGTAACAAATTTATCCTTTCATCTACCAATATATAGCTATTCTCCAAACAAGAAAAGATGCTGTTAGCTTCTACCTAAAATGGTGAGACAGAAAATCACTGTATATTCATTGTATCACTCTCTGGGCAACACTCATGGTATTCATTACTAGGAAATATTAATTATCCTTAAAATTAAGTACAGTCTGACCTGAAACCTGAAATTGAAACTTTAACTACTATAAACAGTTTAGACTAGTAAGGTGAAAGGAGAAGAGAGAAAGAAAGAACACACAGACATCAATGCAGAAAATATGCATACTTGATATAGTTGTCACTTTTGTAACTGATCATGAGTTTGCAGTTGGTATTTATAATTCCTTCTTCCACAACCAATTTCATGTTACCCCAACCTTCAATCCAAACATCAACCTATTGGGCTCTTTAGCTGAATATCTGATTATTAGATCTGTTGTCTTTCTGTTATTTTTGTTAATTTTTAATTTTTTTTTTTTGGCCATGTGCGGAATGTGGGATCTTCATTCCCCGACCAGGGGTAGAACCTGCGCCCCCTGCATTGGAAGCACAGAATCTTAACCACTGGGGCGCCAGGGAAGTCCCAAAATTTCAATAAGTTTTAATAGTGGATGTTGTCAGAATAAGAGATAGCCCAGAGAATTCACTAGTCTGCAGGCATAATCCTTTCTGCTCTCATTGTATAATAACAATTCAATTTTACCTTGGTAATCAAGATCAGTCATTTCAACCAAAGAGTGAAACACTCTGCCTATTTAGTGGCATGAGAAGCCCAGGATGGGCAGGTGGAAGCCTTAATTTCCAAATCAGTGAAACTATTGCTATGTCCTTTGGGAGCATACTCCTCCTTTGGTAAATAAGATTGCTAACGAGCAGATCTCAAAGTTTGGGGGATGAGGAGCATGTGTATGCACGTCTGAGTCCAAATTTCCCCTTTTATAAGGACACCAGTCATATTGGGTCAGGTCCCACCCTAATGACCTCATCTTAACCTACCTAATTACATCTGCAATAACCCTATTACCAAATAAGATCTCATTTTGGGGGTTAGGACTTCAAGAGAATTTTGAGGGGAACACAGTTCAACACATAACCAATACCATGAGAGTAAATAACACATTCTATCCAGAGATAGCCAGAAATATTTACAGGCAAGGAAGGCAAATCTATATACAGAATATATGTCTATTTGAGTGATGACAAATTGCTTCCCCTTCCTTATAAAAGATGTACAATGTAATCAACCTGTTACCAGCTGGCAGGCTGGGCTGCCCAGAGAAGGGTGTCAAATCAAGAGGTCTGCATAAGATTTTGTCCTTGATATGTTAGAAAGTCAGACTGGTGATGCCCAATTGATCAGAGGGAGTCCATGTTGCTGAGTCTATGCAGAGCCTCCCTCCGACACCATGGCCACTTTATATCTATTTCCATTAAGTAAGAACAAGGATGCCTGAAGAAAAAGGCCAACCAATCCATTAGTTCTATGATCCATAGAATGTGTCAATTTGTCCACCTGATTACTGAAACATCCTCTGCAGTGGATTCCCTTTGGTGAACATTCACATGGGACAATAATATCCTCCTATTCTGTGTCTATTCTCAGAGGTCTAGTTAAATATTTCTTCCCCAGATTTCCTTGACACTGATTTTTCAATCTTGTTCTCTACAATCCCCCTGGCCAACCAGCAAAACCATTAGACACTGACCATGAATCCATGCACATCAGTACTTCTTGCCACCTCTATATCAGAAAAGTGGGCAAATATCTCTTGATACTTGGGAATATTTCTCCTCATAGGCCAATATTTTTCCTCCTCTGTTAACCTGTCATAAGGAATTCCTTAGTAGGCTAAAGGACAGCTAAGGCAATGCAGCAGAAATGGGTGTCAAAGGGATCTGAAACACCTGCTCCTGCATCTTTGTAGAGCCTTTTGAACCTTTCTAGTGCTCAAGCCCCATCTCAACACCATTCCACTTGAAGATGAATTGTGCTGGACACGCCCAACCTGACAGCTTGGTAAGTCAGATAACTCCCAGTTCATTACGGGTGCCTCAGCTTGCATGAATTCTTGATATCTATGGTCCATCTCAACCAGGGTTTAATAGCAAGCCCGAAGCTGTTTCTCAAAGGGAGAATGGTAGTCTGGAGAAGAGAGCCTTGCTTTGCTCCAAAATACTAGGGTTCTGGATTGTGCTCTCCTATTGGAACTTGACAGAGGCTCCATGTAGCATTCCTATTTGCTATATGCACCTCAAATATCACTATATCTGTAAATGGCAATGCAGCCTGCACTGCGTCCTGGACTTGTTGCAGATCCTTCTCTTACTCTTCTATCCACTCAGAACTAGCAGATTGATGGGATACCATACAGTAAATGGGTCTAAGCAGTATAGTCAAATGTGGTGTACAATGCCCTCAAAATCCAGTATGGGGAACAGAAAAAAAAAAAAAAAAGCATGAAGAAAAGGAACAGGCCTAAGAGACCTATAAGACACCATCAAGTGAACCAACATATGGATTATAGGAATCAAACAAAAAGAGAAAAGAGAGAAAGGAGCAGGAAGATTATTAGAAGAACTAAGGGCTGAAAACTTCCCAAATTTGAAGAAAGACATGAATCTTCAAATCCAAAAACATCCAAGTACTTTAAAGTCAAAGAGATCTACACTGAAACACACCATAATCAAACTACTGAAAGTCACAATGAGAGAATCTTAAAAGCAGTGAAAGAATTAACACATACAAGGGATCATCCTCAATAAGATTATCAACTGATCTCTCATCAGAATTGAGGGAGGCCAGAAGGCAGTGGGATGATATATTTGTAATGTTGAAACAAAAAAGTCATCAACTAAGACTTCTATATTCAGAAAAACTGTCCTCCAAGAATCAGGGAGAAATTAAGATATAACCAGATTAAAAAAATAATAAACTCAGGGAGCTTGTTACCACTAGGACTGGTCTACAAGAAATAGTGAAAGAATTCATTTATGGTGAAATGAAACAACACTGGAAAATAACTTAAACTCATATGCAGAAATAAATGTCTTTGTTAAGTGTAAAAAATGAGTAGATACAAAAATCAATATTATTGTGTTTGGTTTATATCTCCAACTTTTTATTTTCTAAAGGGTTTTAAAAACAAAGGCATAAAAAATTATAAATCTATATTATTGGGCATACAGTGTATAAAGATAATTTGTGACATCAATAACATAAAGGGTAGGGGAGAGAGCTGCATAGGAATAGAGTTTTTGTACACTATTTCAGTTAATATCAATTCAAATTATAATGTTATAACCTTGGGTTGCTATATGTAATGGTCATAGTAACCACAAAGAAAAGAGCTATAGAAATGCAAATGAGTAAATAAGAAGGAAATCAAAAGTTGTCACTCCAAATAATGAGCTAAACCTAGAGAAAGTAGTAATGGAGGAAATGAGGACAAAAAAAGCTGTAAGACATACAGAAAACAAACTGCAAAATGGCAGAAGTCCTGT